>NC_084898.1:18381623-18614123 GCF_958979055.1 Alnus glutinosa | reverse complement strand
CAATGGCAAGTAAAATTGGATCCCTCAAATCTGCGCGGAGAAGATTCCGCTCTGATAAGACCTGTCGTGAGTGCATGCGGTGCAACCTGTCAGCAACTGACTCTTCAGTTCTTTGCCTAACTCGGGGAGGAGAGTTGTCTGAAGACATAATTCCTGGACTAAAAAAACACAGACACAAATTCATGAAAGCATTAATTCTTGTTAGTCCAAAAAAATTTGGGCATTATAACGGCTGTAAAATGGACTATCCCAGAAATTACAACATCAAGAAATACAACTCAAACAATATCGAGAACCAAATATGCAGAATCTCAACCCAAATAATAAAGAATTTTGAGCAATAATACATATTAAACTCAAAATAATAGAAACCCAAAAACAAACAATTTTAAGCATAGAAACTTAAATTAAATTAGTAAAAGAGTATTGAAAACATACCTGGGGTGGAGATAAATTGCAAAGATGACACGTGCACTTGAGAATTACGCATAAAAATCAGAAGGAAAAAGTACAAGACGACAAACAAAACAATAAGAAAGGAGAAAGTGACGTGCGGTGCCAGGGAGAATGCGATTTAACCCTACAGGGTTCACTGCCCAGACGGAACTTAAGACGTTCGGACGTAGTGCCACGTAAGAGATCGCACAAACACGCTCGTCCAGACGAATCAACCGTGTTAGTATTTTGGCCTCATTCTGTGTTTGGACAAAATCACTTGTATGTGTAAAGATGTTGTAAACAGGGATTCCACTTTCAGAGCACTCTCAGATGACTTTGCACTGAGTGAAAGATCGAAGATTTCGGTTCCTTGTCAGCCGTCCGGACGATCGAGCCATCCTGTCCGGACGCCCATCTGACCACTGTTCCATCCGTCCGGATGACGTGCTATACCGTCTGGACGCCAGTCAGACCAAGCATCATCCGTCCGGACGACATGCACTTCCGTTCGAACCCTCCACTGAGTCGAGAAGTTTCTATCCAGCTTGCATCCGTCCGGACGTCTCAGCAGCTCGTCCGGACGCCTCTCGGTACTCGACTAGTCTCAGATTCTTTCCAAGTTCTAATAAAGGAAAGATCGTTCAACCGTCTGGACGATGTAGTATCCCGTTCGGACGCGCGTCTCCTTAAGGCAAGAATCGCAATTCAAATATCACCGTCCGGACGTCAGTCAGCCTTGGTCCGGACGCGCGTGCAACTAATATGGAAATTGCCGATTCGACTTCAATCGTCCGGACGACTGCCTCTCATCGTCCAAACGCACGCATAGCAGATATGGAAATTGCGTGTTGAAGTTCAGCCGTCCGGACGCTCATCCCCCTTGGTCTAGACGCGAAGCCTTATAAGGAAATTACTTGCAGTGGATGTGCGACCGTCCGGACGATGTGCCATCCCGTCCGGACACAGCTCTTAAACAGGAAAGATTTCTCAGCGAAATTTTCGAAAAATCCTGTCGCACAGTTGTCCGTCCGGACAGTGGAATTCAATTTAGGAACTAGTTTGTTGTGCCCCCTATTCTCTTGAGAGAGCATTGCAGGTACTTGTTGGGGAAGACAGAAAAAGCAGGTCGAGCGACTGTTTTTCTGTATTGGCATCATCAGGTTTGATCTTGCCTTGCATATGATGTCTTTTCCATATTGCATTTTTTTTTTTTAAGTTAAAAAAAAAAAAATTGGGGGGAATTTGCAGGATATTTTTTCTCTAGGCATATCAGATAATTGCATGTATTTTCTCCTGATATCTCAATCCTTTGGGTATTAATTTACTTTGCTTATATATAATTGAGAGTTTCTGACTATAATTTGCCAAGTGTTTTCCTGTATATGCAAAAATTGGATAGCTTCTTTTCTCATGCGATGAAAAATGTGCACTATCCACGACTCCCCTAAAGGTACATCTTTCCTTCTCTGACTTTTTGTTTCTAGAAATTCTGGATAAGAGAAGAGGTTTTTGATAAGATGGCCAAATTTGACCACATGCTAGTTGAACCTAGAACCTAAAAACTCTGGCATTCCCTTTAGATTGCAGCACCATAAGAATCAAGCAGTAGATCATATGAATTATGCACTTTAAATTGTATATTCACTGCTTATGTGCTAAATTTGCTATATGCCTTGCCCTCTACGTGCAAGTAAAAATTTTACTTTGTCCTTCATGGTACAAGTAAAACAATTAGGTGCCGCATCTCAGGAGGAGTGTATCAGATGAGGGTGGCTAGGCCCTAGTAAGTTATAAGGTTTGACTTTTGGCTAATCTGTCATAGATTTTCTCTCTTGTCTAGAAAATCTGGTTGCTCTTTGTCATTTCTGTGATAGTCATACCTTGTGGGTTAAGTCTTCACACACACACACACATTGCATGAGTTGAGCTGTCTATTTGAATTTTCTATGTCCAGGAAAATGTTTGTGCTGATTGAACTCTCAACTCTCTTTTATATCTCTGCTTAGTTTTGATATGCTCTCTGATTGTATTATCAGTGGATTATACATACGTGTTCTAAAACTAACTTGAGAAAAATTAAAATTCTGTAAATTTTTCTTCAGTCTTCTGTTTTTCAGTGTGAAGCGTTCGGACAGACCTATTCTTACATCCGGACGAGCGTAGTCTTGCCATACGCTGTTCTAGCAGTAGTCGTCTGGATGGTTAAGTGACTTGTTCGGACAGGTTCTCAACAGGTTTAAGACTTGCGTTCCTTTTTCTGTCATATACACATCTTTGCATTTTTATTGATTTCTCATGGCATGTTGTGTGTTTTTCTCGTGGATTTCTCCCGAGATTTTGGCATTCTTTACACATCTCTTCTCATCCCATGATCTTCATTGTGTCTTTCGTTATTCTTTTAAGTCTTTGTGCTTTTAGAATATTGGAATATTTGTTGGGATATTTTCTTGAGATAGTGTGCATGAAAATCCTTCTCTGTCTGTGTGTTGGGCTGATCTTGATATATTTATGCCTTATGAGTAGTTGCATTGCTTATATTCCTCTTTGGTATCCATTTGACAGCCGTCTTAAATACCACATTATTTTTTGAACTAACAGGATCTAATGGTATTTTTGGAAGTATTTCTGGTTGGTTTTGATTCAGGAATATGACATCCAGCGGCTCCAATCACAATGTTTGACAGATGGATCCTTTGGAAAACGACTGTTGTTGAAGTCGGATGTTCAATTTCCAAAGGTCTTGGGATTTGAGATGAGCTTTTTCCCCTAGCTCATGCATAGCCTTCCGTAGCATCTCCCTCAGATCTGCATCAGTTAGAGGTTCAGTGGTGAATCTTGTCTTTTATCTTGCAGACCAGTTGTTTAGAGGATGTCAATCTGTGGATAACCAGGTTCAGACTTAGCAAAATCAAACGACTGAAGGTTTTTCAGTCCATGGTTCACGGCTTCCGGAGCTAGAAGCCGAAGTAGCACAAATCCAACTTCTGGTACAGATTTCTGTCTGTTACTTGCATTCAGTGGATCATCAGGATTTGATACTTGGAGGATTTCTATTCCTCTCTTTTTAGTCACTTGTAGACTTTTCTCTATTTTCCTGTTGTTTTGGATTTTAGAAAGTTTTTTGTCTGTGGATATTATTACTCTGTTTACCCTTATACTTTTGAGACTTTGAGGGGGAGTAATTGTTGTGTGGTTTTTCTCATTACTCTGTTTTACCCTTTGTCCCTTTGTGACAAAAAGGGGGAGTAATTTTTTATTTGGACCGAAAATGTATTTCCAAACCGGTCAAGTATTTTTTGTCCCAGAATGGACAAAGGGGGAGTTTGTTAGTTTTATTGGCCTCATTCTGTGTATGGACAAAAACACTTGTATGTAAAAGATGCTATAAACAAGGATTCTACTATTCAGAGTGATGTCAGAAGATTCTGCCTGCAAGTCAGAAGAATTCAAGTTCCCTGTCAGCCGTCCGGACGATCGAGCCATCCCGTCCGGACGCCCATCTGTCCACTGTTCCATCCGTCCAGATGACGTGCAATCTCGTTCGGACGCCAGATAGACCAGCATCATTCATCCAGACAACGTATCTTTCCGTCCGGATCCTCCACTGTATCGAGAAGCTTCTGTTCCAGCTTGCATCCGTCCGGACATCTCAGCATCCTGTCCGGATGACCTTCAGTGATCGACCAGCTTCAAATTCTTTCCAAGTTCAGAATAAGGGAAGATCGATACATCCGTCCGGACGATGTTGGTGTCCCGTCCGGACATGCGTCTCTATAAGGCAAGAATCGCAATTCAAATATCACGGTCCGGACATCAGTCAGCCTTGGTCCGGACGCGCGTGCAACTAATATGGAAATTGCCGATTCGACTTCAACCGTCCGGACGCCTGCCCTTCATGGTCTGGACGCGCGCATAACTGATATGGAAATTACTGGCAGCGGACTTGCGACCGTCCGGACGTCAGTCTCTCACCGTCTAGACTCGGCTCTTAAACAGGAAAGATTTTCAGCGAAATTTTCGGAAAATCCTGTCGCACAGTTGTCTATCCGGATGGCTCAAGTTCACCGTCCGGACGGTGTCCGTACATATCACAGCAGTCGCACATTCTGCACCTTAGCCTATAAATAGAGGCCCCTGGGCATTGAGAACTGCAAGAATTCGGTGGTGAATTCTCTACAACTTAGAGAGGATGTTTAGGGAGATATTGAAGATCTGCTAGCTCTCTAGCTTTGCCAGTGTGTGATTTGATCAGCTGTGAAGTCTATCTTAGGGGTTGGCCCTAAGATAAATGATTCCATTGAAGACCCCTTCAGGTAGGAGACCTGGTTGGGAAGCGTTCGTGTTGGGTTATACGTTAGAGAGTAAGGTACGACCACTGCATTTGGTATATGTGAGTGTTACTATCTTGTATCTAGCTTTGTCTTCTGAATAGTGGATATCCTGGGTTTGGCTGCCCCAGAGTGGTTTTTCTCTTAATTGAGTTTCCACTTCGTCAACAAAATATTTGTCTCCTTTAATTCCGCATTTAATATTTTGTTGCACACTGTTCACACACATTTGTTAAAATTAGAAGTCCATTTAATTTTTCAGTATGACTCTCACTGAAATGACAAAAAGCAACCAGATTTTCTAAACAAGAGAGAAAACTAGTGAAAGATTAGTCAAAAGTCAAACCTTATTCAGTACTAGGGCCTAGCCACCCTCATTTGATACACTCCCCCTAAGATGCAGCACCTAATTGTTTTACTTGTACCATGAAGGACAAAGTAAAAAAATTTACTTGCACGTAGAGGGCAAGGCATATGACAAATTTAGCACATAAGAAGTGAATATACAATTTAAAGCACTTAATTCATATGATTAACTGCTTGATTCTTATGGTGCTGCAAACTAGAAAGAATGCCAGAGTTTTTAGGTTCTAGGTTCAAGGTTCAACTAGCATGTGGTCATTTTGGCCATCTCATCAAAGACCTCTTCTCTTATCCAAAATTTCCAGAAACAAAACGTCAGAGAAGGAAATATGTACCTTTAGGGGAGTCTTGGATAGTGCACATTTTCATCGCATGAGGAAAGAAGCTATCCTACTTTTGTGTAAACAGGAAAACACTTGGCAGATATAGTCATAAACTCTCAATTATATCTAAGAAAAGTAAATTAATGCACACAGAATTGAGATATCAAGTGAAAACACATACAATATCTAATATGCCAAGAGAAAAAAAAAAATATCCTGCAAATTCTCCCTAATTATTATTATTTTTTTAGATGCAATATGGAAATGACATCATATGCAAGGCAAGATCAAACCTGTGAATGCTCGAAGATGCCAATACAGAATAATAGTCGCTCGACCTCTTTTTCTGTCTTCCCCAACAAGTACCTGCAAAATTCTCTCAAGAGAAATGGCAAAGCAAAAAGCTGGTTCCTAGATTGCCTACATAATACAGCAAGTAAGATACGCAATCAAACCTGATGCCGTAGGATTAGGAACCAAATCCTAGGCATGAACACCTGAACCTGCTAGGTGTGTCTGTTACCCTTTATAGGGTGATTGTCCTTCTTGACCCAAGCATGCCTTCCTGTGAGTGGTTGCTGACAGGACTGCATCATCTACTCCTAGGGTTGGCAATTCGGGTCGGCGGGTCGGGTTCGTGTCAACCCGGTTGACTCGAAAAGACAATTGGGTTCGACATGAACCTGACCCGATTATTAATCGGGTCAGAAAATTGAACATGAACACGGCCCGATACTGAACCGGGTTACACGACACGAACCCACAGACATGTTTAGTAAACGGATGCTCACTGAGTCACTGGGTCACTGCACTTCTCACCGGTATCGCCTCACTCCACAGGCCATGAGGACGGAGGACACGAGCTAATGAGGTAGAGCAGGTTCGACTGGGCTTGGACAGTTGGATCCGAGAATCGATCCGGCGGTCGCAGATTTCGTTGTGCTTGATCAACGGCACCGTCCAATCGACCTCCGTGGGCGGGTTGTAGTTCACGTCGATGGCGTGCCTGCCGCTGATGATCTCCCACAGCAAGATCCCGAAGTTGAACACGTCGCTTTTGGCACTTAGATCCCCGGCGCAAGGTAAATCGTGAAGTGAAGGAGCGGTGCGGCATGAAGAAGCCAGAAGGTGAAATGAAGAAGGTGTGCCGTGTGAACTGTGAAGAAGGTGAAGTGAAATGAAAAGTGATGCGGTGCGGGCTGTGCGGCTAGGGTTTTCTCATTTCAGTTTTGCTTTTACTGAAGCTTGAGGCCTTGAATTGCCGTTTTTTAGACTTAAAAAAAAAAAAATAATTAAACGTGTTATAATCGGGTATGGCGAGTCAACCTGTAGGTTGACCTGCCAGACACGATTATAACCGTGTCATAATCGGGTCGACCCGATTATGACCCGAACCGGATTACCCCAAACCCAAACCTTATATTTTCGTGTCGTGTTCGTGTCGGGTTCGCGGGTCGTGTCAAAAATTGCCAACCTTATCTACTCCATCATGCTCTGCATCCAGATAGGTGGCTCACTGTGGTCTTGATCTTCCTTCACCTTCTGAGGCCGCCTAAACTGCTTGAATTTGTTCTTGGAGTTGCCACTGTGATTGGCAGGTACAAATCATTGCTGAGGCCGCTGATGCTGAGATGCCAAGTATCGTGATGCATGAGACCAAGGAGCTTGATATCTTGGTGCTTTATGATAAGGAGCCTGATACCATGGAGTCTGAAACTGGGCCGGAGGTCTAGTGCCATGATTAGCCTGTCGGGGCACTTCTTTCTTGGCCTTGGCTTTCTGAGCCTTCAGGAGAGAGCATTGAGGACGAACATACCCACTTAGACCACAATGATGGCATATGGGAGGTCTTCTGATGGAATGAGGCTTCTGAGTGCCTGGAACACCATCATTAACCTTGTCCTTCCCTTTATCTTCAACAGTGGGAGGAGGCTCCGGGACTGCAGTTTTCACAAATACAGTCTTTGAAGTAGAGTGAGCATCAGAAGAGGGAGCTACATACCCGAGACCGGTCTTGTCAGTTGGGCTCTTCTGGATAGACAGCATGCGAGTCAGCTTCTCATCAGTGACTCTTTCTAACTAGAGCTGCGTCTCTAGTAGCTTTTCCTCGAGCTCTTGTATTCTAAGCAGCAATGAACTCTTCTCAGTTTGTAGACTGTTCAGATCATAGAGGTGCTGCTTACGACCTTCCCTCAGCTTCTCATACTCTATATAGAGTGTTTTGTAAGCCTCCTTGAGCTATTTCCCATTATCACTATGCTCCGAATAATAAGAATCTTCTTCCTCAACGTGTGGGGCTACAAAGGCCATAAATTTTTCAGACTCTGGAGCTTCTTCTTTTGACTCATCACTGAGAGTCACATTGTAAGCCTTCCCCATGCCCTTCTTAAGATTCCTGCAATCGGCTCGGATATGCCCAAAACCTGAGCATTCAAAACATCTGGGCCCTCTAGAATCCTTATTTTCTTCTTCCTCAGGTTCAGCTTTTCTGGGAGCTTTCTTCACCTTTTCAGAAAACTTCTTTTTAAAACGGTCATCCTTCATCAGTCCTCTGAAATTCTTGGCTAACATAGCCATAGCTTTTTCTTCCTTCTCAGAGTCATCTTCAGATGAAGCTTTCAGGGCAATGGTCTTCAACTTCTTGACAGGGGGCAGAGATAGCTCATACGTTTGAAGAGATCCCACGAACTCTTCAATCTTCATCTCTTCTAGATCTTTTCTTTCTTCAATGGTGGTTACCTTGATCCTGAAACACTCAGGCAAAGATCTTAGAATCTTTCGGATGAGTTTTACATCCGAAATAGGTTTCCCAAGACTCACCATGGAGTTTCTCAGGTCACTCATCTTGAAGTAAAACTTTCCAAATGTCTCATCTTCTAACATCTTAATTTCTTCAAATTTTGAAATCAACATTTGAAGTTTGGCAAATTTTACAAGTTTCGTGCCTTCATACATTGTTTCCAAAATTTGCCATGCTTCTTTGGCTGATTCGCAATTTGAAATTTTTGCGAATTCTGATGGAGACAGTGTTTGGCACAGAGCATGGAGGGCTTTATCATTTGAAAGACGAGCATTCTTCTGAGGGACTAGTTCGACTGTTGCATCCTCTAGTTTAGTCCAACCAGTTTCAACAATACTCCAACAATCAATAAATTTTAGAAAGTACCGTATACGTGTCTTCCAATAGCCATAGTTCGTACCATCAAAGGCAGGAACATAATTAAGAGTTTGAGACATTTTAACAAAAAGAAGTCAAAATGATAACACTCAAGAAATAAATCTTCTCAGAGTGTACCAAGCTCTGATACAAATTGAAAAATGGAATTGA
Organism: Alnus glutinosa; assembly: GCF_958979055.1. NCBI lineage: Eukaryota > Viridiplantae > Streptophyta > Magnoliopsida > Fagales > Betulaceae > Alnus > Alnus glutinosa. The sequence continues at coordinate 18,605,343 of NC_084898.1, read as the reverse complement.
CTTCTAAAATAAACAGCAAGTGTGTGCACAAGGTGTTAACAAAAATAAACAATGCGGAAAATAAACAACACAAGAATTTTTGTTAACGAAGTGGAAACTCAAGATGAGAAAAACCACTCCGGGGCAGCCAAACCTAGGATATCCACTATTCAGAAGACAAGACTAGATACAAAGTAGTAACACTCACATAACCCTGATGCAGTGGTCGTACCTTGCTCTCTAACATGAAACCCAACACGAACGCCTCCCAACCAGGTCTCCTACCTAAAGGGGTCTTCAATGGAATCCTTTATCTTAGGGCCGACCCCTAATATAGACTTCAGTTGTAGCGCAGCAACAGCACACTTGCAATGGCTTGAGAGAGAACAAATCAGCTCCAATAACTTCAGAAAATAACTCTATAAGCTCTGATGGAATTCACAACCGAATTCTTGCAGTTCTCAATGCCCAGGGGCCTCTATTTATAGGGTGATGTTCAAATGGGCGACTGCAGTGAAATATACGGGTGTCGTCCGGACGGTGGACAAGGGCCGTCCGGACGGACAACTGTGCGACAAGAATTTCTGAGATTTTCGCTGAAAATCTTTCCTGTTTGAGAACTGTGTCTGGACGGTGAGGCATAGTCGTCCTGACGATCGCACGTCCGCTGTAAGTAATTTCCATATAAGGCTTCGCGTTTTCAGACCAAGGGGGATGGTCGTCCGAACTGTTAATCTTCAACACGTAATTTTCATATCAGATGAGCGCGTGTCCGGACCATGATAGGCAGGCGTCTGAATGGTTGAAGTTGAATACGCAATTTCCATATCTGTTGAACGCGCGTCCAGACCAAGCTGCTGTCGTCCGGACGGATGTATTTGAATTGCGATTCTTGCCTTATGCATGAGTGCGTCCATACGGGAATCCACGTCGTTCAGACGGTTGCATCAATCTTCCCTTATTTGAACTTGGAAAGAAAATCTGAAGCTGATTGATCACTGGACATCGTCCGGACAGATGCAAGCTGGCACAGAAGCTTCTCGATACAGTGAAGGGTCCGGACGGAAATACACGTCGTCCGGACGAATGATGCTTGATTTGTCTAGCGTCCGGATGGTATGGCACGTCGTCTGGACGGATGGAACAGTGGACAGATGAGCGTCCGGACGGGATGACACGTTGTCCGGACGGTTGACAGGGAATCGATTCTTCTGACTTGTAACCAATGCAGAATCTCTGAAATACTTCTGAATAGTGGACTCCCTGTGAAGAGCATCTTTACATACAAATTATTTTGTCCTAAATAGAATGAAGCCAATCACAAACTAACACCCTTGACAATTTCAGCGAGATCTCTCTAAGACATGACTTTGTCCAGTTCAGATAAAATCTTGTCCTTTTCAGCCAAGGCTCGTTCCTTTTTTCAACAAAAACCGCATCCTTTTCTGCAACAACTGTATCCTTCTCGGCAACCAACTTATCTTTGGCTAAGATTGCTGAATTCAGGTCTGCCACCAGAGTTAAGTTTTCATCTCTAGAAGAACTAAGCTCGGCGGTCAAGTGTTCCACTTCATGTTGGGCTTTGGCCAACTCGGCTGTTAACCTCACCCGTTCAGCATTGAGAAACTCCCTTTCACCTTGAACTTCGGAGGAATTTACTAGGGCCCGATTTAGAGCAACCTCAGAATCTTGGGTCCTGGCTTCGAGGGCTTTACATCGGTCCTGCAGATCGATCGAATCTTGGGTTAGTCGGGCGATGACTTCGTCCTGGGACACCACTGTGTGTTCGAGTTGGCTAATTTTAGTATGGAAAGTAACTTCGATGTCGGGATTGGCACGCATGTATTCCAAAAAGTTGGACCACGCAGCAACAGATCGGAGGGAATCCTAAAACAAGAAAATGAATGAGAAAGGAAGAAAGAAAAGAAAATGGATATTCATATAGAGGTTAAGGAAAAAGTACCGCAATCTGAGATTCGATAATGTCTTGAGCGAATTTAAAAGAGGTAGTCCTCCCGATATCTTCAAAAAGCCCATCGGGAAGAACGGAAGTAAGGGCCTCCAGAGGATCTCCGAGTAGGCAAGCACCAAGGAAGTCGAAGGAAAAAGGAGGACGGGAAGAACCAATTCCAGAAGCATTCGGGATAGCTTGAGAGGTTCCTCATTGAGTTGCATTCTCTTAAACGGAGGCGTCCTGGTCGGAACCAGCTGGAATCCCAATGTTAGAATCCGAAATCATGTTTTGATTTGGTTCCTCGTTGCAAAGATCTTTTTTGGAAACAATAACGGGACTTTCTGGTTGGATGTTGGGAGGAGTCATCTTGAGATCCCCGGTAGGTTCCTCCTCATGAATTTGATTGCCCAAAGCCGCCGTGGACCCCGGGAAGGTTCCAGCCTCCTCCTGACCTTCGTTAGAAGTGTTTGGGGGGGGGAGAGGGGCTCGTCCCGCAATGTGAATGCCGGGCGATCAAAATTTTGAGCGGCAATGGAGATCTTGTTAAGTAAGAAATCTTCCCCTTCCTCAATACATGACCTCTTGGAAGCATTGCCTTTTTGAAGCCTGTTAGCTTTATGCTTGGTGACGAGAGTTTTTCGAGGATGCCTCGCCTCCTGTCGATTAGTTTGTTGCCCCTGGGTCTTGGGAATGTGTTCTTGATCTGAGAACCTTAGAGAAACTCCGATCTCCCGTGCCTTAGTGTGACGACCCTCTTTTTTTTTTTTTTTAAAAAAAAAAAAAAACATATAATGAGTCATCACAGTGGCACGACCACATGTCGCTCAGCCAACATACAGTACACATTCCATAACATGTACCTGGTAATCAGAGTTCCATTTACGCAACAGATAACAAATAATAACATTAACAACATAGCGGAAGATCCATCTATAAACAATAGTTAATTACAATTAAAAGAGCCATTAATGTTTATCTATTTAAGACTTCTACATAACTATTAAATACATACCAAAAGACTAGCTCGTAAATACAAGTGTCACAGGCGACACGAGCCATAAACTAAGTCTACCAAAAGGCGAACAACCCATAGTCCAACCATTATAACTGTCGCGTCGGGCTTCAGTCATAACATCCCAATTGCTATGCTATGACGTCATTCACTAGATCCATTGAACCTGCAGTCAAAGCATTAAAGTCTGTACGGTTGTGGGTTTAATCACATCCGTACAGGTGAAGGTATGAGTTCACCACCTCAGCAGTATAAAACTCACTAAGTATACAATATACACAAACATAATTGCTTGTAGAGTACAACAACGTTATTCACAAATTATTAAGTTCCCGCAACAGCACATTATCAAGTACAAGTCTCGTTGTTCATCACACATTATTTTATCCCGGTTTCCACTAACAATATTCCACGCGTACCATAAACATTATTTCACACATCACACCAGTGCTAGCACTTCAATGCTAGGCTTACCGCCAACACCGCCCGTAAAACTACGACCCGCAGGGCACACATCTCACGTGAGCTAGCACTTCAATGCTAGGCTTACCACATATCTCACAAGTGCTAGCACTTCAATACTAGGCTTACCATCAACACCACCCGTAAAGCTACGACCCGCAAGGCACACATCTCACGTGAACTAGCACTTCAATGCTAGGCTTACCACATATCTTACTAGTGCTAGCACTTCAATGCTAGGCTTACCATCAACACCACCCGTAAAGCTACGACCCGCAGGGCACACATCTCACGTGAACTAGCACTTCAATGCTAGACTTACCACATATCTCACTAGTGCTAGCACTTCAATGCTAGGCTTACCACACATCTCAGCCAAGAGCTGCTACCCTCTGGCCTACCACTCATCTCAGCCAAGAGCTGCTACACTATGGCCTACCACTGTGCCAGATACTACAACACTGGACTTACCATCTATCAACTACCAAGTTCTCATAATACTAAAGCATCCACACTATATACATATCATCACATGTGTATTCCCAAACATTTTTCTTTCAACCATACCACATTCATTTTTATCAACAATTCCATAACCATTAATACATTCCAATTTCAACGACATCCATTTATCATCACAATTCTCAATCCAAATATATCATAACCCATTCACATATATTTCTACCAACACTTCCATAACTATAAATACATTACAATTTCAACATCCATTTATCCATACAATTACAAACCAATATATCCCATCTCAATCATAAACAATTTTCTCAACAAATTCCATAATCATAAATACAACCAATCATTATCAATATCAACTTATCATTACAATTCCCAATCCAATAACTCACAATTCAATTACATGCATCTTCACCAACAAATTCTATAATCATAAATGCAACCAAATGCAACAATACGTAAATCTATGTTCTTAGGATTCCTCAGTGAGTAGAATACTCACCTGGCTGCATTGGACTAAGTACTCGAATATCCCCCATGTTCTAGTTACCTTGAACTCGCCGTTGGAGAGCAATTGAAGTCTCTACCTTACGTGCCTGCAAACATATATGATATTAGACTAAGCTATTGAACCTATGCTCTATGAGGTATAAACAACCCGCGTGCTCATGCGTCGCATCACGCGCGTCTAAAGCTAGCTAGGTATCCTTTGCTACTATTAGATTTTCCATTGGTTCTTGGTTCCAATTGTATCTTGTTTATTAACATAAAATGTATATACTCTTTTCATTAGTTTATATATTATTGTTGTATTACATTATTATTACTAACCCCCATTTTTATAGTTTGTCATTCGTTTATTAAGTTAATAATATTTATACTTAAGCCATATACATGTATATGTCTACATATATATATATACATATTCAACGCTTAAGCCTAATTCATTAGTACACAAATATTATGTGTACATGGATAGTTGAATTAATTACTAAGTTGTCACCTAATGGATTCATACTATATTTATGTGTTTCTTATAGCTTACTAACTTATACTTATTAACTTAAGGTTATTTAAGTAATCTATAACTCTTCAACATTCTTGTTACAATTGTTGTCCACCTTTGATATTGATCTTAGACTTTAGGTTTATAGCTTATTTCGTTTCTTATCCATTAGACACCATTACTATGTATTCAACGCTTTACTCATATTGGCTACTAACCATCTAGGTAATTTAAATTATGGGGCCTTATCTTATTTAACCTATTAATTCTTTTTTTAGCTCTTTTAAGCATCCAAATAAACCATAATAAAGAATCTAACTCAATTGAGTCAATCTTATCCTACATGTTCTCAAAATCCTTATTTACATAACAAGATCAATCTCCTCTAATTGGAATTACCTTATACCAAAATTCTATAACAACTATCATCAATAATTGACAATTACATTCTCTAAATTCACAATAAAGTCTCAACCCAAAGTCTATAAATAAATTCAACTCATAGGGTCAATCTCTTAACTAAACAACTTGAAATCAATTATAACCTTCATCAATTAATTACAACCCGCCTACCACATTCCAAAACACATATATAACATCAGTAAGACCGAAACCCCAAGAGAACATTATCGTTTCGCCAACGATTCAAAATTCCCTTGAAACCCTATATTTTCATCTCAAGCAAAACCCACAATTTCCAACATAAAAATGCAATCACTAACCACAACCAGAATTACAAGTCATTTCTAACAAAATCCTCATTCTCACCCATTTAGCCATAAACCCAAATTACTAACACCAAAAATCCAGCCATCATCTACACTTCCAAAATCCACTAAAAATCAACCCAATCGTCTATAACCAACAAAAGCCACTAAAATCAACATCAAGCATGCAAATCAACCAATCCACAACCGAAATCACAAATCACAAACACAATACAATCCACAACTTCAATACACACACACCCGGCTACAATAGGAAAGGAGCCCCAAAATCAGAACAACCGAAACCCCAAATCATCAAAAACCAACACATATCCCTACCCTTATACCCATTCAGAAATTGTAATTAAAATCCCAAGTAAATTAGTCCAATCCACGGAGAACCATCAAAGCAATCGGTGAAACTCAACCTACAACAAAGAACCCATTCGGTTCTACAGAAAAATCAAAGGAATGGGAATGAAATCAAGGAGAAGGAAGAAGAAATCTCACCGGAACAGGGCCGGAATTCACGGCCCAGCTACTGCCACCACTACCCGACGGTGGCCCAGCCACCACAGCTCCGAAAATCGCACCACTACCGGCCAAGAACTGCTCTCCACACTCGGGTTGGGTCTCACTCAATTCATCTCTCTCTCTCTCACGGGTGGATCTCTCTCTCTCACAATCTCAATGTCTCTCATGGTCTGCTGTGGGTAGAAGAAGAAAGGAGGAAGGGAGAAGGGAAGAAGAGAAATGGAGGATGAAGGCTGCTGGGTGAAGTGCGTGAAGAAGAGAAAAGAAGGAGAAATAGAGAGAGTCGGCCAAGAGGGGGAGGAAAAAGAAGAAAAGAAAGAAAAGGAAAGGAGAGAGATGGAAGTGCGGTCCAGGGAAGAGAGGGAGAGAAAGAAAAGGAAAAAGAAGAGAAAAGAGAGAGAGAGAGAGAGAGAGAGAGAGAGAGAGAGAGAAACATGTGGTTTGGAGAAATGAGGAGAGAAAATGATGTTATCTTCTCCCAACTAACCATAGGTTGACACATGGCACAAGGACAATTCTCATTTTGTTTAAATGCCCCAAGTTTTATTATTTACATCAAGACCTTCACCATATTAAAACTCTCTCTTAACAATTAAAATATAACCCCACATGTGATTTAACTACACTCTATCCACACAATTATTTATTTATTTCATTGGGACCCATTATTATTGTTATTCTAATTCTATTATTTTATCTAAAATCATTTTATTTAATAGATACAATTTATTAATCAATAAATGCTTTATTTATTTTCTTGGTCTTTACACTTAGCATCCAAGGCATCCTCTTGAGAGTTCGAACTCTGCCTAACCTCTAAGTTTTCGATGGCTGCTCGGGGAGAATTTGGAATGCCAGTCTCGATCACCACCCCACCGACCTCTCATAACAGAAGGGCTTCTGATTCGGCGACAACCCTTTGCTCGGGAGCGGCATTGTGTTCCTGAACTCGAGAGTTCTCAGGCACACTCTTTGCCTGAACGCTAGAGATCATGCTCGGGATGGTATGAACTTTGGGCTAGGGAGTTTTCTTCCCTAGGGTATTTATAGGAAGTCCTCCGGCAGTGGAAGGTCGGGAAGATGGTTGCTTAGTTGTAGAAGCCCCTTTCCCGGCTTTGGTTGAATGAGGAGGCGCCAAAGTTTTGGCCTTTGTAGCCTTTCGCTTTCCGATCTTAGTAAGAGGAACTTTATCCTTCGGAATCTTGTACCTGAGATGATCATTCAAGGTTTTGACGGTGACAATCACGTCAAAATCGTTTTCCTTCTTGTGGTGGCTTTTGCAATAGTTAACCATGTGAACCACCTCACTCTGCTTGGCATTGGTAATCTCGGGAGGATCAGCTAGATCCTCATCTAAAACCCTCCATTCTCTAGAAATCCTTTTGGACTCGGGAAGTGTTACAAAGTTAGGGCATTCCCATTCACCCAAGACTCGAAAAACTTATCTTTCCCATTCCTTATCGTTTGAATAAATGGGCTTAAAAAAGATAAATGAGGCACCTTGACGAATTCACAATTTCACAACTCCCTCGGAGTCCATTGTCGGTCGGTATATGTTAAGGAATTGGGAAATTGTCATCCTAGACCCGACCACGGTCTTCCAGAGGATGAATTACGCAAACAAATATCTCCATGAATTCGGGAATAACTGGCTCGGAGCCACTCTCGGGTGAAGAAGTAACTCCCGAGCAATATCAGGAAATGGGAGTCTCAATCCCGCCATGAACATCCTTTCGAAGAGAGAGATGTCGCTGTCGCTGATGCTTAAAGAAGTTGGACTTTGGAAATGAAGGCGGAACGAGTTGCCGATGTCATAGTTTATGCACAGAACCCACTCGTTCTTCACCGACAGTAGTGAGACATGGCGGTTCTCGTGTGGAATTAATAAGGGAAGGTTGTCCCCATGAATGTTCTCTTCCTCTTCCCCGACGATGTCTTCCTCAACCTCGTGAACGGGGTCGGATGAGTTACCGGGGTTACCTTTAGAAGACATTATGGAAGGATCTGGAAAATGAGAGAGAGAGGACAAAGGAATGAGAGAGAGAATGTGAAAGTAAAAGTGAAAAATGAGAGGTAAAAATGGGCTTTTATAGACCTATTGGTGATTGGGACTAGCCAGTCCTGGTAATCGGAAGCTCAATCGGGTTACGTTACATAGCCGGTTTTCCTGACCGGAAGTCCAATCGACTCGATTATGACATGTTGTACAAGTATTGGAACGACAACAATAATTACCACTTCCATCACAGGATTCGAGGCGTCAGAAGAATTTAATGCTGACGGTCGGGACAGGTGAAATTTTGAAATTTTGAATTTTGAATTTTGAATTTGAACAATTCTAGGTCAAAACTCACCCGCCATTCTTCTCGATAGGTTCAAGCCAATTTGGCTGGGAGATTGCTCTTTGAAGGTCGGGAGGTAATGTTTAATGGATACCATACACCAGGATACCGACTATATGAGCAACCGACAAAATCTACTTTCTTATAAGTGTTCATATTGTGAAGAAAACAAAGATAACGGGATAACATTTTATTCAATTGGAAATTCAGAGGTTACAAAATTGAATGATCAAGTGTCAAATACAAAGACAAACAACTCGGGAACGACCAAATATACATCTGAAGCCAAAGGATTAAGGATCGTTCTTTAAGGCTCATAACTTGAAATGACAACTCCTTCTGAGCTCGGGAACGACATAAAGACAGCCAATCACTGAGGTTTTGCATAAGCATAAGCTTTATGTCTATCCCTAGCAATGAGCGGAGCCAAAGGACGTAAAGTTGAAGATTACACGTCCTTGTTAATTTAAAGCGAAAAATTACACATCCAAATTCCCCTTGTGAGGGATAAGTTTTGAAAAGGGATAGTCCCAGTCCTTGAGGACAAATTCCTTCCCAATTGAAGCCTGAGCACATCATCATAACAAAAGCTATTTTGGCAAATTGAATCTCCCAGAGATAACAATGAAATTTTGGACATAGAAAGACATGAAAAATTGTAATGTTCTGAGAAGTGGATAGCTTATTGATGGGTATATTGAAAGAGGATATAAAAATGATGGCAAAGGGAAGGTATTTATAGAGTGGAAAGAAGTTATTATCCCAGGGTCACAAGGCGGTGGTTCCATGGAAGACTGTGTTTACCCGTGTATTAAGGTGATTCCTATAGATATTCCCACCAAACACAATCGCCGTACATTGAAATCCGGACGACACAGGTGTCAAGGGGTTATCAATCGCTCAGATAATGGCACAGAATCTGAGATAACCAGTACGAATGATATCATTAAAAGTCCAATGGTTAAAGGTAAAGAAAAAGAGGATGGTTCCGACTCAAGTCCTGAGAAAGATTAGCAGGCGACCAAGGAATTATCTCCTGGGAAGAGAAAAAGTTGAAGAAAAATTATCTTAGTCTTAAACTTAAGACAAGAGAATTGGGGGGTAACTATTGGGAAAATTACCTTTCCCGACATTTATGGTAGTGCACGAGAGAGAAGACCCGAGATTTTAGAAGATTTGGGTACGGGAATAATTAAGGATCGTTTGAACTGACTAATAGTCGGGAGTTAAACATCCTCGATGAATAAGGGTTATGGGGCTGTCAGAACAACATGCGGTTAGGTGACCAAACTCCATAAAATTCGGGATTACGACACTCCAAATCTGATTCCCACATATTGCCATTGTCAAATCATATCGAAAGTCACTATGCAAAGCGTACCCAAATATTGTTCATATTGAGGTGGCAAGAATCCAAGAAAATAAGGAATCACCTTACCTAGTAGTTATTTCGAGAGATCTATAAATAACAAGTCATCAGGTATTTTTTCCTCTCTCTAAGATATATAGATAGAACTCTCACCTACTACCGGACTAACTTAAACATCGGAGGAGGATCACCGGAGAATTTCGGCGTGTCCTTGTCATTTTGCAGGTGTTGGAAGTCATCAACTAACTCGAGTAGAACAACCAGTCTCGGTGAACTTAGCCTTGTTGTCCTAACGTTTGGAGCTCATTATTTTCCACGTCATCATATTGGAAACTGTGTCAACATTTATTATAAGTCACCCTGAGGAAAAAAGCTCAGGAATTAAAGCCAAACCGCTACAAGGAAGCATTCGAAAATGAGGGATCAAGTGAAAATCTTGTATGCCAAAAGACCAAGTCAAGGACAACATTTCCACTGCCTGACTAGCCATCCTGGCCGACCAATGTGAATGGGGGGAGGGGGTGGGGGCAATTGATAGAAATGAGCTTAAGAGTCTGGACACAATTTGCAGGTTAAAGGACCACTCCTGCTGGGGCCCAAAAGGAGCTGGCTCATCAACACAAGAGGGCTCGAGAAACCTAATAAAAGGTCTCATTCTCTCCCCAACTCAGGTATGTTCTAACACACACACCCTTCTCTCTCTAAGAGTAAGGGAGCTATCTCCATACTTCCTCCCCTCAAGCCAGAGACACTACCTTGGACGTCAGAGTCAGAGTTCCTTCGATCAGTCTCCTGACTATAGGCCTACTGATGACCCTTTCCCTATCTTGCAGGTGATGCATCGGCTTAATCTGTATGTGCAAGATTTTGGATTTGACAGATGGAATATATTGATTTGTTGATTTAGTGAACAATCAACTAGTGTTGTTCTACCTCTAGGGTTTGCGTTATATTTTTGTAAGTTTGTTTGCAATATCAGATGATTTAAGTTGAAATCATCCACAATATCAACCACATTTAATGTCCTCTCTGGCCTATGCCCAATGAGATTGGAAAAATTAGTACACAAGTTGACTTATAAAAATCAAACATGCGCACGCCAAAGATCTACCAAACTACAGCTTATTGTAAAAAAAAACAAAAGAAAAAATTTGATTTTATAAATGGGTCATTCATGAGTTAAGTAGGTTGATTTGGGATCGACTGGTTAGTAATTAGAATCCGATTATACTAAACACTAATCCATTAGTTTCGTGATGTACTTATACCAAATTTATGAATTATGTAAGAAATTATCGGCCAATCCCAACAACTCACGTGCTCTCCACTTGTCTTATTTGGTCACTGTGGTCAGATCGAGCTCAGTGCAAGGGCTCCATAAAAGAAATCAAGGCGCACGTGCTTCTGAACTTCTTTCCTTCATCCATCCGTATGTCCAACTATTTACCTTGCAATTAAAATAACGACAACACAACGGCGGAACGAATAAAGTAGGGAAAGGAGTAGTACTCCGTCCAATGGGAGAAGTACAAGTATGGACTAACAGGGTTGGTGGAGGAGCATCGGGATTCACGCATGGGCATCAACAGGACAGTGCCTATAAAAGGTGCGACACTGGGAGTGGACCATCATCACTGGTGAGGTTGAAGAAGCTTCCTGGTGCTGCTCCTGAGGCCCTCTTTTTTTCATCATCGCCATCTCCGTTTCGCTCCATCAGGTTCTTACTGCTTCCCGATCGGTATTTGATTTTAACGGAAATGCGTACGCTGCTTGAAATATCTTGTAAGATTAATTTCGGTTTTGAGAAAACCAGGTATAGCTAGTGATAGATGAATGGAGAAGAATACACTTTTATTTCTATGTATTTACTTGATTATAATCTGTCTACATGATGGGGTATTTATACAGGAAACTTGGGTTACATAGCCGTTGTGAATCATATAGCCAAAGCAAAATTCGTACTTGTTTTCAATGTGATGTGCTTAATCATCCGGAATTATAAAATTTGTCTTTCCCTTGCGAAATTATGTCGATGACTGATAGAGACAAAAAAATCAAAGGCATACCATCTGATTAATAGATTGATTTGTCTTGTTTTGACTTTTCAAGTATAGTCATTACTGATCAGGCATTTTCAATAATGAAAATTCAAAAAACAAGGCTTTGCAAAAACAAAATGAGGAAGAGTTTCTTGCAAATTTAAATCTAGTTGTCTATATTGAAAGAGAATTTGCTAACAACTTCAATTCAGACTCGAAACTTGATGATGTTAGTTCTCCAAAAGAACGTAGTCTACAATTTTAAACACTTGTTTTTGTATTTTTGTTTCTTTTTGAACTAGTGCCTACATGACACATGTTACCCTATTGATCTATTAATTTTGACACATAGAGAAGCTATATGGAAAGTTATTCTTGCCTTTTTAATGTGGAGCATTTGGAGAGAAATGAATCGTTGGCTTTTTGAGGATAGCGAGATCAATGTGCTTCTTTTTAAATCCTATTTTCTGAGTTCTCTTCTGGATTGGACTATTGTTCATGTTCCTAACTTTCCATCAGGGAATTTGGTAGATCTGATTTGTTTTCTAGATTGTAGTAGCAGTTAGAATTTTGGTTCTCTTGTATACTTTTCGCGTACGGGAAATTTACGTCTTTTAATAAAATTATTATTATTCATAAAAAAAAATTATGAAATTTGATAAATATACTTTTTGTGATGCACATATTGTGGTACAAAATACTTTATTTCTATTTTGACTTGTATTTATCATACTTTTTTTTTTTTTTGTATATAGTAAAAATATAGTATATAAAGAGAGCAAAATCATCTTATCATTAAATTTTGGTTCAGCCCCCTCAATTATGAGTTCCTGGGTGCGCCACTGATCTCGTGCTTTTGTATTTGTAGGTGATTCTGTGGTTATTTTTTGATCAAATTCATATAGTGTAATGTCACTTTCACTTTCACTTTCAATATCATTTTCTGCTGTGTTTTGAATGACAACAAGTGGAGTATAGATCAGAGAATTCAGGAGAATGCTACATTTTATGTTAGAGAAGGATTCCTAATACTAGTTTTGGCATGCAGAAAGAAGAGGGTGATATCTAAGATGGCTGGTTCTGAAGAAAAGCCACTCACTGCAGATGTCATCTCGGGGGACATGATTTTTCAACCTATATTGGAAGATGGAGTCTTTCGATTTGATTCTTCTGCAAATGATAGAGATGCAGCATATCCTAGTTTATCTTTCATAAACACCAAGGATAGGGACGTGCCAATTACGACGCACAAGGTGCCCGTATATACCCCAACATTTGAATGTCTTTCTAGGCAGCAGATCGTTAAAATTGAGGTCAGTTGCTGCATTGTTTTTGCTTTTCGATAAGCAATAAAAAAAAGTTTTATTTGGTCCTTCACCTATTGAGTAATATTTGTTATCAAATCGATTCTAATTTATGTGGCTGAAATTTCAAGTGTAGCATGCTTCCCTCTTAACTGATGTCATGGAATTTGTTTATAATTTAGCTTCCTGCTGGTACCTCCTTCTATGGAACTGGAGAAGTTAGTGGACAACTTGAGCGGACAGGAAAGAGAGTATGTCAAATTTTTTTTTTTTTTGATATTCCATCCATGAAAGCTTTATCCTTGCTCTCTAAATGTTGAGCGGTTTTATTTGTTTTAGGTTTTTACTTGGAACACGGATGCATGGGGTTATGGTCCTGAAACTACATCTTTATACCAGTCTCATCCTTGGGTACTAGCTATTCTTCCCAATGGAGAGGCACTGGGGGTTCTTGCTGACACAACACGACGCTGTGAGGTGCTGTGACAAATGAATCATATGACATTTATCTCATTTAGTGGTTACATTTATCTTTTCATGAGCAGATTGACCTCAGGAAGGAATCGGGAATACGATTTACTGCTCCATCCTCATATCCTGTCATTACATTTGGTCCATTTTCTTCACCCACTGCCGTCTTGATATCTTTATCTCATGCAACTGGTAATTTCCTAAACCATCCTAGCTTTTGTTTCTTTAGTCCCTTTCTGTATCAATTCAAATATTTTAATGTGCTCATGATAATTAAATTAATCCAAAGGAACCTAAAATTTGTTGATTGAAGGTTCTTATACGATTGAATTTGATAACTAAGGGGCGCCTTACGCTTTTAAGGAGATCGGTTTATTACTTATAAAAAAAAAATGTGCCCATGAAATCAAATATTGTAATGTGCCCATGATAATTAAATTAATTAAAAGGAGCCTAAAATTTGTTGATTGAAGGGTCTTATACGATTGAATGTGCCCATGTATCAATTCAAATGTTGTAATGTGCCCATTTTCTTCACCCTCGAAATGCTTTGTCATACCTATTCAGACTCTTTAATGCTTTGGGCCTATCTGTCAAACCTCTCCTTCTCTCCCTCTTTCTTTCCTCCCCATTAGCGTGTGAGTGCGTTTTATTCCTAGTTCACTAATCTGATTGGTGTTCTAGTTTCTTGCTAGAATTTGTTGTGGGTTTCAGTGATGAGATTTTTGAGGTGGTTCTATGCTGAAGCTAAGGTCTTTGAGCTTTCAGCCGTAGAGAGGCGTTCGGTGTTGCGGTTTGTCGTGAGAAGTAAGGGGGTTTCTCGAGCAGTGCACATGGGCAAGGTGACTGTGGAGTGCTTGTTGGCTAGTGTGGAGGCGCTGTTTCAAGGGGACGGCCGAACGAGTTTATTAATTCCTCTACAGTTGGATGTAGAGCTTAGCATAAAGGTGCTCAAATAGTCATGGACGGTTCCTAGCATTGGCGTAGTACAGGGACGGTTGTTGGAGAGGCCTTGTTATCATCCCAGAGGGTCATTGAGGGAGGGGATGGAAGACTGCAAAACTGAAAATCTTTTGGTGGGTCACTGTAACTCATATTGGGTGGCACATCATTGGAGCGAACGTGTACATGTTTGGTGGAGGGTGGGGTCGAAACTACATGGAGGCTATGTTAGGGGTGGGGTAACTTTTGGACTTTGCCATATTGCATAAGAACAAAAATTGTACCTTGGTCGGGTGGGGAAGGGACGATAGTGGAAGAGGGGCATCTGGGCTAGCTAGCAAATCCATTCCTTTTGGCTGTGTTAGTACGGAGAAAATCAAAAATGTTTTAGGGGAAATTTGGAGAAGAGCGACTGAAGGCAACTTTAGTAAAACGGATGTGGAGCATTGCTTAGAGTGTTTAGAGGTGGGCTTGGTAAATGGGTCCGAGATTAAGGCTGGCCATGCGAAGGAGCCTCGGACTAAGGTTAAGGCCCCGCTCATATCACCTTCTTCCAGCGCTTTAACCCTGGGCCCAAAAGTTCATAAGCCTATAGGAGTAAAGCTAACTACACCTAACTTTTACACCAAAACACTTAGGTGTTTAAAAAGTTCCAACCTTTGTTTTGATCACCGAAATAGGCCAAAACATAAAACCTAATAGGGAGGGTCCAATCTCCCGTGGGCCTTGGCGTGTTCATTTCTATTCCATAACAATGACAAAGAGTAAAGGCGATAAAGGATCTCCCTGTTTCAGACCACGAGAGCTACTGAAGAAAATAGACGGATTGCCACAGAAAAACCATTAGGGCCTAGCGCCTTCTCGTTGTTCATAATTTTCATCACCTCAAGGACCTCACTCTCCTTAAACGGTCTCTCTAATTAGGAAGCCTCCTCTACATTTATAGATAGATGCTCTCTTTTTTCTTTGAATTAGGGGCTTGATGTATACGTCCTGTGTACTATGGGTTGTGCCCCTTTGCTCTTTTTGAATATACTTTACTTATCAAAAAAAAAAAAAAAAAAGGCTGTCATAGAATTATACAACGTGGTCTTTGTTTGTCAGTTTATCAGAAGATACTGAGCCAGTGACTGACAACGATTCAATGGAGTTATTTATCTTATTCGAGTTGGCCACCCGATAGAAAAAACTGCGTGCATTTATCACCATCTTTTAACCAAAGAGCCCTAGATTTTTGCCACCAACTAATCTCCTCCAATAATCTAGCTTTCTCCAATTCCCCAGGGACAATGGTCTTCCTCAATTTCTCTTCAACACTTAAATACTCTCTTTTCCTCTAAACCATCAAGAACACTCAACTCCTCCAAAAGAGATTTTTTTTTGGGACTCTACGTTACCAAACACCTGCTCATTCTAGACTCTTAAATTAGCTTTCAAGGCCTTAAGTTTATGAGCTAGAATAAAGCTAGGAGAGCCTCAAAACTGATAAGAAGACCACCACTACCTCACCCTATCCACAAAACCATCGGCCTTCAGCCACATATTCTCAAACTTAAAGTGTTAAAGCACACAGACTTCTTATCCAAGAGTTCGAATAGTGTAGGACTCTTATCAACAACCGAAGATAAGAGCACACAATCAAATACTTCAAATATCTCTTTATCAAAGTATAAAGAGATAACTTAGCTTGAATTGTAACAGAATAGGGTAAAGATTAAACCTATCCTATATATATCCTCACTCATGTATATCTCATAGTTAGAATATATCTCCATCTTTGTAAGTCTCATAGGTAGAAGTCATACCTATAACAAACCCTTGTAATCCTAGATTATAAATACAAGTGCAAGCAGCCAATAGAGATATGGTTGAAATAATATTCAAAAGAGAAGTAAAGTTCTTTTATGGTATTAGAGCTTCTAAAAGACTAACGTTTGCTCTTTGTTTTTCTTCTCTCTTCTCAATGACCGAGTCCTCCGTCACTACTAATTCGAGTTCTACATTGCAATCTCTCCTTCCATCAAACTGGCCAAGGACAATTATATGGCCTGGCAGTTCTAGCTTCTTGCGTTTCTTCGAGGGCAAGATGTGTATGAGTTTATTGATGGCATGACCCTCCTTCCTATCCAACTGATCGTCAATCCCTCCACTACTCCTGGAGCTCCCGCAATGATCGCCAATCCTGACTACCTCTCATGGTATCAACGGGATCAATAAATCATTAGTGTTCTTGTCTCTACATTATTAGACTTGTATGTCTCTCATGTTGTGGGTTGTACCACTTCTCGTGCGTTGTGGGAATCGCTGGAAAAGATGTTTGCCTCCCAAGGTCGTGCTCGAATCATGCAAGTTCACTTCCAACTTGCTACCTTGAAGAAAGGTAACTCCTTTGTTACTGACTATTTTCATAATATGAAGACTCGCAGTGACACCCTATCTGCTTGTGGGCAGCCTCTCAATGACTTTGAGACTGTCTCTTTTTTGTTGGTTGGACTTGGATCAGAGTTTGATCCTTTGGTCACCTTTGTAACTACTCGGGTGGATCCTATCTCCCGTGATGATATTTATGGGCTCTTACTCGCCCATGAGATGCATCTTGAGCAACAACTGGCTACCACTGACATCTCAAATCCCTCTGCTCATCTCACTGCATGCATTCCTGGTAATTCTGGCCAGAGTGGTAGAGGTTTCAATGCTGCTCGTGGTTTTCCCAATGGCTGTGGCTATCGTGGTTTTTCTTTTGGCGGACGTGGTCCCTCCTCTGGTGCACGTGGTTGTGGGCAGTATTTCAATTCTCATTCTTCAGGCTCCTCACGTCTCATCTGTTAGATCTGCAACAAGCCGGGACACAATGCCATCTCTTGCTATCAGAGGTTTGATTAGTCCCCTCCGCATGACCCTCAGTCCTCCTTGCAGGTTCTCTACTCCTCTCCTAGTTTACCGACTAATGACAGTGGGTACCCAAATACAGGGGCTACTCACCATCTCACAAGTGATTTGCACAACCTCAACTTGACCTCTGATGCATACACGGGTTTTGACCAGATTCATGTGGATAATGGCACAGGTTTGTCAATTAATCATATTGGTTCTGCCCTTGTTTCTTCTTCTCGTCGATCCTTTATTCTAAATCAATTACTTCATGTTCCCTCTACTTGTAAGAAACTACTCTCTGTCCGTCAGTTTGCTCATGATAACTCTATTTTCTTTGAGTTTCACTCAACTTTCTTTGTGATTAAGGACTGCCGCACCAGGTCAATCCTCCACTAGGGTCCTCTTAAGAATGGCCTCTATCAACTGTTGCCTTCCTCCACCCCTTCTCCCTCTTGGTATTCTCTTGTTGGTGAAATGACTTCCCCTAATCATTGGCATAAACACTTGGGTCACCTTGCTCTCCGCACTGTTAAGCATGTGATTTCCAAGTGTTCTCTTCCTGTCTTCTCAAATAAGCTGGCTGTTCCCCGTGCTTCCTGTCAGCAAGCCAAAGTTTATCAGCTCCCCTTCACAGCATCCACCTATGTTTTTAGTCCTCTAGAATTACTTTTTTTCAATGTATGGGGTCCTTTCCCTGTTGTTTCATCTAATGAAAATAAGTACTATGTTTCTTTCATTCATGCTTTTAGACAATTTACGTGGTTATTTCCAATCCAATGCAAATCTGATGTTTTATCAATTTTCCTTAAATTTCACATCATGGTTGAACGCCTCTTCAACACTAAAATAAAATAGGTCCAAACAGATTGGGGTGGGGAATTTTGCTCTCTCACCACTTTCTTTCACAAACTTGGAGTTGTTCATCGGGTCTCATGCCCTTCTACGCATCAACAAGGCTGTATTGAACGAAAACATCGTCACATCATTGACACTTCCCTTGCTCTTCTTGCTGAAAGCAATGTTCTTAAAACCTATCGGGATGAAGCATGTCAAACCTCCTGTTATTTGATCAATCGTCTCCCTACACCAATCTTACAAAACAAATCTCCCTTTTAGAAACTTTTTCATCGCAGCCCCGATTACAAGTTTTTACGCATTTTTGGTTGTGCATGCTTCCCCAATCTATGTCCGTATAATCAACACAAATTTGATTTTCGTTCTAAAGAATGTGTGTTCCTCGATTATAGCAGTAATCACAAAGGTTACAAATGCTATCATATTCCAACTCTCAGGTTGTATATCTCTCGTGATGTTGTTTTCCATGAATCTAAATTCCCTTTTAAATCAACTTGCTCTTTCTCCATCCCATCTACCCAGTCTCCTTCTACCTGGTTACCTTCCTCGCATTTGCCTCAGTATGTTACTCCTACTACAACACCAAATTTCACCTCTATTGCTGCTCCGCTTGCCTCTGTGTCCACCTTGTCCTCAGATGAGTCCACCTCTGTGTCAGTTCCTCTACATTCTTTGTCACCATATGCATGGCTTGCACCCTCTCGGACTCACCCCATGGTTACTCGTGCACAAAACCAGATTGTTAAGCCTCAAATCTTTCATGATGGTAGAGTGAAATATCTTGTCTCTCGTGCTCTACTGGCTGTGACAGATTTAGCTCTTGATGAACCTACATGCTACTCTAATGCTATCAAAATCCCTGAGAGGCGAAAGGCCATGCAAGTTGAATTCAATGCACTACTCCAAAACCATACATGGACCTTGGTTCCTCCACAAACTGCTACCAATCTTGTAGGATGCAAATGGGCATTCAAACTAAAACATAAGGCGGATGGATCTATTGAAAGGCATAAAGCTCAGCTGGTCGCTAAAAGGTTCCATCAATAGGTTGGTCTCGACTATGGAGAGACTTTTAGCCTAGTCGTCAAACCTACCACCATACGGACTGTGTTGTCCATTGCTTACTCCCGTGGTTGGGAAATGCGACAAATCGATATTCAAAATGCATTTTTGCATGGATTTCTAGATGAAGTAGTGTATATGTCACAAACACCAGGATTCTCTCATCCCTCTCTACCGAATCATGTATGCAAGCTACACAAGGCCTTATACGGCTTAAAGCAAGCACCAAGGGCCTAGTTCTCATGCCTCAGCACTAAACTGTGTGAACTTGGATTTGTTGGCTCTAAGGCGGATTCTTCCCTCTTTATTTTACGCTTTGCATCACTAACTATGTTTATCTTGGTTTATGTTGATGATATAATCATCATTGCCTCTGCTCCAGCAGCTATTACTGATCTCTTGCAGCAACTATGGACGTCCTTTGCAGTAAAAGATCTCGGTGGGCTGAACTTTTTCCTTGGTGTGGAAGCCATTCCCCTGCACTCTGGTCTTCTACTCTCTTAACGACAATATATTATGGATCTACTCAAGCACACGAACATGCTTGAAGCTAAGCCCATATCTTCACCGATGTCATCTTCCAGCTCCTTATCGGCATTGCTGGAGACCCCATGGAGGATGCTACGATTTATTGTAACACGGTGGGTTCCTTACAGTATTTATCTCTCACAAGACCTGACTTAGCCTTTGCAGTAAATCGTGTGTGTCAATTCATGCACAAACCGTCTAAGCTCCATTGGCAAGCAATCAAAAGAATCCTGCGCTACCTGAAGAACACAATTTCTCATGGACTACTACTTGCTCACGTGTATCCATACTTGAAGCCTTCTCGGATGCAGATTGGGTAAGGTGCCCCGATGATCGAAAATTCACTGGCGGCTATTGCGTATTTATGGGATCCAACTTAATCTCATGGAGCTCTGAGAAACATCTTATGGTGTCCAGGTCAAGTACGGAGGCCGAGTACAAATTTGTTGCAAATACCACTGTTGAACTGTTATTGCTCCAGTCTCTCATTTGTGATCTTGGTGTGCAGCTTGCTTCCCTCCCAAAGTTGTGCGACAACATTGGGGCAACATATTTAGCAGCAAATCCTGTGTTCCATGCCCGAACCAAACATGTGGAAATTGATTTCCACTTCGTTCGCGACTATGTTGCTGACAAGTCTCTGCAAATTTTATTCATCCTGAGCAAGGACCAACTAGCTGATGTCCTAACCAAACCAATTGTTGCTAATCAGTTTCAATAGTTTTGTTCCAAGCTCAACATGCATCCTCCCCCGTTGATCTTGAGGGGAGATGTTAAATCACACGGACTCTTATCCAAGAGTTCGGATATTGAAGGACTCTTATCAACAACCGAAGATAAGAGCACACAATCAAATACTTCAAATATCTCTTTATCAAAGTGTAAAAAGAGATAACTTGAATTGTAACAGAATAGGATATAGATTAAACCTATACCTATGTATATCCTCACTCTTGTATATCTCATAGTTAGAATATATCTCCATCTCTGTAACTCTCATAGGTAGAAGTCATACCTATAACAAACTCTTGTAATCCTAGATTATATATACGAGTGCAAGCACCCGATAGAGATACGGTTGAAATAATATTCGAATTCGTCATGGAATTGGAAAAGGTCAGAGATTTCTTCAAAGCTCCGGCTGGGCAAGGAATGGCATGTCCAACACCATTTTCATTGAGGTCCTGGATTGTTGGTGATGGAGTTAACCCTGGTGTTTGTACTGGTTCTCATGGCAAAGAGGATGCACCGTCATATGCGGAAGTTCTGCGCAAAGGCCTCAGTTGCTCGGAGAAGGAGAGTCAGCTCCCCCAACCGGTGATTGCTCTGAGCAAGGACCACTGTATTCGTCCGAAGAAAGGGAAGAAATGGTTTCGACCGGTCCATTCACTGGGCAAGGACCTTAGTGAACGTTGGGGCTTAGATAAAGTGATGGGTGTTAGTCGGTTGCCTGAAATGGCTGCTCAATCCCATCCTGAGATGCAAGGTAAACCAGAAGTTGCAAAGTCTACGCCCATGCCTCTGCTCAGCCCAATATCTCTGCAGGATTTCAGCTGACAAGTGAAGAGGACACGTTCTCCCTTCTGTCGCACTGGCGTAGCCAGCTGGAAAAGTTGAAGGCTGACGTGGACCGAGCCCTTTGTCTTGTAAGTGAAGGGCTCCTTTTGTTTGGGCCGGGCTCCAAGCCCAACGGTATTAGACGAAAGAGGAAGAAGGATACGAATAAGAAAAGGGGAAAAAATTTCAAAGCCCAACCCTAGTGTTTCTACTTCTGAGTTGGCAGTGTTTCCAGAGACATGGTCGACGTCGGAGAAGGCTTCTAGCGATTCAGAGAGGTCTCCAGCTAGCTCCTTGGTGGGTTTCGGGAAACCAGACGCTGAAGTGATATTGGAGGTTGGAAAGGGTCTGCCTGAGTTGACGGGTTGCATTCCGGCAGTTTTAGAGATCGCCTTCCTCCCTTGTAGTCCCTGCACCGGTAAGCATGGTCTCCCAACCAGAACAGAGTTCTGAGGCAGACTTTTCCTTCCCTGGTCCTGAGGCTAAAATCTTAGTATCGGGCGTTTTGGCCGATTTTCCGACAGATAGATGGTGTGATGGTTGTCTGGGCTAGGTTGGGTTGGGTCCTTCTGGTTCTTGGTTGAGTCAGATCCTGCTGCCTCTATCTTTTCGTTGGTGTCCGGCCCATTTATCCACGAACTTTTTTCTGGTTTGGGGTTAAGGAACGGGCTCGAATTAGTTTCGATCCCTGAGGCAAAGCCAAGTCCTCTATCCTGCTGTCCTAGTGACAAGGTCATGATATTTTCTGGTAAGGGGTTTTCGGAGTTGCTGTTGAAGATGGCTCTAGAGTATCATCATCTGTTGGGAATTACGTGTGATGGCTCCGAGGGTCAAATTTCGACCTTGTATGAGAATCTCATCGCCAGTCATGATAAGAAGGTAACGGGTTTCAGTCCGAAATCGGGTAACAAAGGTACGAGGGAACTAAACAGATTATTCTGTTTTGTTAACTATGATGCACATAGTGGAAGCTCTTCCAGTGGTAGGCGCAAAGGGAGGGTGCACAACAGTTTATTATGAAGCCTAGAATCTTTTCTTGGAATGTTAGAGGGTTAAATGAGGGTGATAAGCTGTTAAGAGTAAAAAACTTATTGAGGCAATGGAAGGCAAATATTATTTGTTTGCAAGAAACTAAATTAGAGATTATTCCAAACAACATAGTGAGAAGCCATTGGGGTTGTCCCTTTGTTGATTGGTGTTACTTAGCCTCTTGTGGTGCCTCTGGTGGTATGTTGATCATGTGGGATAAAAGGATTGTCGAGAAGATAGACGTGTTCGTGGCTGAGTTTGTTCTTGCCTGCTCTTTTAGAAGTGTTGTTGATGACTTTTCTTGGGCCTTTGTTGGGGTCTACGGTCCTAACATTGACGCCCTCAGAAGTTCTCTTTGGGATGAGTTGTCTGGCCTTTCATCTTGGTGGGAGTTGCCTTAGTGTATTGGGGGCGACTTCAATGTCACTCGCCTTCCTGCCGAAAGATCGAGAGATGTACGCCGCCATGATGGGGTTTTCAGACTTTATTTTTGAGCAGGGTCTTATGGATCTTCCACTTGCAGGAGGGTCGTTACGTGGTCTAATAATCAGGAGAATCCCTCTTGGTCTGACCTTGATAGATTTCTTGTATCTCCTGATTGGGAAGTCAAGTTTCCAGGTACTTTGCAGAAAAGGCTTCCTAGATTGTGTTCTAATCATTTTCCGATTCTTCTTGATTGTGGAGGCATTCACTGGGGTCCAAGACCGTTCAAGTTTGAGAATATGTGGTTGAAGGCTGAAGGGTTTGTGGAAAGGGTGCGACTTTGGTGGACGTCTTACCATTTTCAAGGCTCTCCTAGTTTTATCTTCTCTCAAAAGATTAAGGCTTTAAAGATTGATCTTAAGAGATGGAACTAACAGGAGTTTGGCAATGTGGAGGTTTGCAAAAATATGCTTATGGAAGATTTATGTGCTCTTGTTAGGTTGGTTGAACGTGGTTTAGCTCCCAAAGAGAAGATAAGCAAATATGAGGTCATTAGAGATCTGGAGAACTCTATTCTGCAGGAGGAGATTAGTTGGAGACAGAAGTCTAGGGTTCTTTGGCTTAAAGAGGGGGATAAATGTACTAAATTTTTTCATTGAATAGCTAACTCGAACAGGAGGTCCAATGCCATAGTCTCTCTCAGTCAATGGCTCTATTTCTTCCGATCAGCAGGTTATTAGGGATCATGTTACTCATTTTTATGAGTCCATTTTTACAGAACCTTACACTTGGAGGCCTAGGTTGGACAACCTTGCTTTCGACTCTTTGGATGCGGTTGAGGCCTCTTCCTTGGAACTTCCTTTTGTGGAAAATGAAGTCTTAGAGGTGGTTAAAGGCATGAATCGTGATAAGGCCCCAGGTCCTGATGGGTTCACCTTAGCGTTCTTCCAAGATTGTTGGGATGTGATTAAGTCAGACCTCATGGGAGTATTCCAAGACTTCTACACTCATAGCAAGTTTGTCAAAAGCATTAACGCCACTTTTCTTGCTCTAATTCCGAAGAAGTCTGGGGCTGTGGATCTTAAAGATTTTCAGCCTATTAGTCTTGTGAGTGGGGTTTACAAGATCATTGCAAAAGTTCTTGCTAATAGACTAAGAAAGGTTGTGGAAAAGATAATCTCGAAACCTCAAAATGCATTTGTGAAAGTTAGGCAAATTCTTAATTCTGTTCTTATTGCTAATGAGTGTTTGGATAGTCGTATTAAATCAGGTGAACCAGGGTTGATTTGCAAGCTGGATATTGAGAAGGCTTATGATCATGTTAACTGGAACTTCTTATTGTATATGATGAAAATATGTGGTTTTGGAGAGAGATGGTGTTTGTGGATAGCGCATTGTATTTCCTCGGCACATTTCTCTGTCTTGGTGAATGGCACCACTTATGATTTTTTCAGTAGTTCTCGCGGACTTAGACAGGGTGATCCCCAGTTGCCTCTCGTGTTTGTCATTGTGATGGAAGCCCTTAGTAAGATGTTCACTGTTTCTATTCACAGGGGCTTTCTATCAGGTTTCTCAGTGGGTTCTGGTAGCAACGGGGTGTTTAATATTTCTCATCTGTTGTTTGTAGATGATACTTTAGTCTTTTGCAGGGCTAATCATGATCATCTCCGTTTTCTTTGGGTTTTATTATTGTCTTTTGAAGCTGTTTCAGGTTTAAAGATCAATTTGGCCAAGTCAGTACTGGTTCCTGTGGGTGATGTAGATAATATGGATGAATTGGCTTGCATCATGGGTTGTGGTGTTTCCTCTCTACCTTTAAAGTATCTCGGTCTTCCGTTGGGGGCCCCTTTTAAGGCTAAATCCATTTGGGATGATGTAGTTGGTAAGATTGAAAGATGGGTGGCTAGTTGGCAGCGGATGTATCTGTCTAAGGGTGGTAGAGTTACCCTTATAAAGAGTACTTTATCTAATTTATCCACGTACTTCCTTTCTTTGTTCCCTATTCCATCCAGTGTTGCTAGTTGTATAGAGAAGCTCCATCGAGATTTCTTGTGGGGAGGTTTAGGTGAAGAATTCAAATATCACCTGGTTAGTTGGTCCACAGTTTGTTCCCCTATTTTGGGTATCAGGAATTTGAGGATCTTCAATCGGACTTTGTTAGGGAAGTGGTTGTGGCGTTATGCGCATAAGAGAGAGGCTTTGTGGAGATCAGTTGTGGATGCAAAGTATGGTTCTTCGTGGGTTGGTTGGTGTTCCTTAGACCCCCATGGGTCTCACGGAGTGGGGCTATGGAAGCACATTAGGAAGGGGTGGAGTCTGTTTAGTAGCCATACCAGATTTTTTTTGGGAAATGGATCCAGGATCAGATTCTGGGATGATGTGTGTTGCGGAGAGATGCCTCTCAAGGAAGCTTTTCCAGGTTTGTATGACATAGCTTGCGACAAGAATTCGTTCGTGGCAGCTCATTTGATTCGAGCGGATCTTTTCAATGGGATGTCAGATTTATTCGAGCGGTACACGATTGGGAGGTGGACATCTTGGCTTCTTTCTTTACTTTATTGTATTCCATCAGTCTAGATCGTGATGGGGAAGATAAGCTTTGGTGGTCTCCTTCTCGCAAAGGGAAGTTTGATGTTAGATCTTTCTATAAGACTCTTGCCTATAAGGAGATAATTCATGTCCCCTGAAAAAGTATTTGGCGTACCAAGGTTCCCTTGAAAGTGGCCTTTTTCACTTGGGCAGCAGCGCTAGGGAAGATCCTTACTGTGGACAATCTTAGAAATCGGCGTGTCATTGTGATTGATAGATGTTGTATGTGCAAAAAGAATGGGGAGTCTGTGGATCATCTTCTTCTCCATTGTGATGTCGCTTGCGTTCTATGGAATGCCATCTTTAGCCGCTTCAGTCTATTTTGGGTTATGCCTCGTCGGGTGGTTGATCTTTTCGCTTGCTGGTGGACAGGTGGTCGTTCTTGGAGTACGGTTGTGTAGAAGATGGTTCCTTGTTGCGTCTTATGGTGCTTGTGGAGGGAACGCAACGACAGACAGTTCGAGGACAAAGAAAGAACCATTGAGGAGCTCATTTCTTTTTTCTTTTATTCTTTGTACTCTTGGACGGCTGCGTTCCTTGCCCCTTTAGTGATTAGCTTTAATGATTTTCTTATACTGTTTTCTTCTTCTTCTTAGTTGCCATTCTTGTGTACTACCTGTGTACTTGATCGCTTTTTGCGCTTTTAATGAAATTTCTCTTACTTATCAAAAAAAAAAAAAGGAAAAAAAAAGAGAAGTAAAGTTCTTTTATAAAGGATCTTTCCCCCCCCCCCCCCCCCCCCCTCTAATACCACCACCATTAAGAAAAATGGGGAAGTGGTCTAAGCATAATCTATGCATCATTTTCTGAGATAAATCAGGAAATTTAGCTTCCCAATTCAGAGAAACAAGAAACCTATAAATTCTAGACTAAAAAGGGGACACTTGATTATTAGACCATGTAAAGAACTCCCTCTTACAAGGGGAAGGTCCATGAGACGCTGCTCAAAGATAAAATTAGATAATTGCATCATAGTAGGACTAAGACGAGCTTCGCCCGATCTTTCACAAAGAAAACGGGTGACATTGAAGTCTCCCCCAATGCATCACAACAAATTCTACCAACTAAGCAAGCTGGCCAATTCCTCCCATAGTAATCTTTTGTCACCATCTGATTTAGGCCCACAAACCCCCGCAAAAGCCCAAGAAAAACCCATCTTCGACGTTTCTAAACGAGCAGGCAATAGAAAAATTCCCCACACTGCGATTTTCTCCACAACCCTCCTATCCCACACGAGCAAGATACCACTGGGGCCCCTCTAGTAGCACTAATCCACATGATGACACCCCCACAAGCCACACACAGCATTACTAGAAATGAGCTCCAATTTATATTTTTAGACAAATAAATCCGCCTTCCACTATCTAATCAAATATCTGATCTCTCATGCGCTTGTCACCCTCATTCAACCTTCTTACATTCCATTATAGCAATTTGGGCTTCATAAATAACCACCTACAACCCTTCCCTGACAACTTTAGAACCAGATGGCCCGAGTGCCTGCCCAACCAACGCTACCACTCTTGGCAGGGTCTAGAACACGGGGATGAGACAACGTTTGTGAAGGACCACTGGCGAAGTCCTTATCGGAGGAAGAACTACTGGCGAGTTCTGGGTGCCCAACCGACGTTTCCACCTCTTTAGTGGGGTCTGGAACATGGGGATGAGACAATTTCTAGGGAGGACCGTTGACAGAGTCCTTATCGGAGGAAGAACTATGGGTGAGTTTTGGCCTTACCAAGCTTCCCTCCCCACACGACGACGACCGCTTGCAATACTACAAACTATCCTTGCCTGGGACACCCGCTAGAGGACCACCGGGTTGGTAAGGCCACTAGAATAGAATGTCTTAGCAAATTCATAGTTTAGATTCTCTCAAACTTCAATGAGCGCCTTTTCCGATAGAGAATTTCCGCCCAATTTTATTTTTTCTGAATAGTGTTGTTTAGATTGTCATATGGCTAAATTGGCCAGAACAATGCATCATCCCAAACAAGATCCCTTATGACGAGCCTTAATTGACCCACTAGAACAGAGCTTGTTGAAACCATGGGCCACGATCGATTGTGAGAGAGATAGCCGCAATCGATTTGTAAGAGAGAATTTTGATGGTGCGACTAGGATAAAGAAACGAAAGAGTGAGATACATTTAGGAAATTATGGGTCACAATTTTGAGGTTTTATTTATTTATTTACTTGAAGTGGTAGCAGTTCTCTTCCTACGTCATGATTATGTTTGAAATTTGAAATCTTCTTTTTTTTTTTTTCTTTTTAAAAAAAAAATAATTTTGAACACATATTTGGCCATGCCGAAATCTGTGTAAGACATTAAGACTTCAGGGGTTTTGGAATATTCATTCTTTTTGGGTTATCACATTGTCAAAATGAACAATTTGACTACGAATCACTATAATCGATTTGTATTGAACGTTCTTTATTCTTAAAGTTTATCATTTTATTAGTGATTTATGCTGAATAACTGGTGATTTCTCATCAGGATCCGTATTTATGCCACCAAAGTGGTCCCTGGGCTATCACCAGTGTCGTTGGAGTTATGATTCAGATAAGAGAGTTCTTGAGGTAGGTACTTTTTAGTTATCTCAAATGAATGCTAGTCTCTCTCTCTCTCTCTCTCTCTCTCTCTCTCTCTTTCTCTCTTCCCCTCCTCTGGCATGTGTGTGTCTATATATATATATATTTGTGGTAATGTATGTTCAAGTGCTACATTGTCTTTTTTTTTTCTTTTTTTCTTTTTGACAAGTAATCAAGATATCATTAAAAGCGTATGGCGCCCCCAGGTACACATGGAGCATGCAAGATAGAAGGCTATACAAATGTAGATTGGGCTGGCTCGATTATGGATCGACCGTCCACGTTAGGTTATTGCACATTTGTGGGAGGTAATTTGGTTACATGGCGGAGCAAGAAACAATCTGTGGTTGCTAGATCTAGTGCAGAGGCAGAATTTAGAGCTATGGCTCAAGGAGTGTATGAAACATTATGGTTGAAAATACTCTTGACAGAGCTTGGGTTTGACTCCAAGGACTCAATGCAATTGTATTGTGACTCTTGCCTTGTTCTTGGTTGGGTTTGTTCTTGGGTGGGGTGTGGATTGTTTTGGTTCTTGTTGGTTTTTTTGGGTTTTTGTGGGTTAGCTTAGGTTTCTCCTTGTATACTGCCTGTGTACCTAGGGGCGCCTTACGCTTTCATTAATAAAGTCTTCTTACTTATCAAAAAAAAAAAAAAAGTATTGCTCATAATCTAGTCCAACATGATTAAACCAAGCGTGTTGAAATTGATTAACACTTAATTAAAGAAAAACCCCAAAAATGTATCATCTTATACCTTAATTTTTTGTGGAGCACAGGTCGAGCATGTTTGAAATTTGAGGTGTACCTTCTTATGTTTCGAAGTAGTGTCAGGGTTGAGGATCAATTTAGACAAATCCAAATTGGTCCCTATTGGCGAGGTGGAAGATGTGGAGTCTTTGGCTCATAATCTGGGTTGTAGAATTGGGTCTCTGCCGATGACTTATTTGGGTATGCCGTTGGGGGCGTCGTTCAAATCTATTTCTATTTGGAATGGGGTTATTGAGAAGGTGGAACGAAGGTTGGCTAGTTGGAAGAAACTATATTTGTCCAAGGGTGGAAGGGTGACTTTGATTCACAGTACTCTTTCTAGCATTTCTACTTATTACTTATCTTTGTTCCCTATTCCTGTGAGTGTAGCTAAGAAACTGGAGCGGCTTCAAAGGGAGTTTCTGTGGAGTGGTTTGGGTGATGAGACTAAATTTTATTTAGTCAATTGGCGTCGAGTCTGTACTCCAATTAAGGCTGGTGGATTGGGTGTTCGTAATGTTATTAATTTTAATCAAGCCTTATTGGGGAAATGGATTTGGAGGTTTTCTCAGGAGCGCGATGCTTTGTGGAGATCGATGATTGAGGTGAAGTATGGGAGTGTGAGGGGAGGTTGGTGTTCTTTACCGGTTACGGGGCCTTATGGTGTCAGTGTTTGGAAGTTTATTCGAAGGGGGTGGGATAGTGTTGCCAAGTTTTTGCGGTTTGAGGTGGGTGATGGGTCTCATATTCGCTTTTGGCATGATCTTTGGTGTGGGGACAAGCCTCTCAAGCTCTGTTATCCAGCTTTGTACTCTATTGCGCATTCTCCTGATGCTTGGGTGGTGGATAATTTGTCTGTGCTAGGAGGCGTGGTTCATTGGAATGTTCTCTTTACGCGCTATGCTCAGGATTGGGAGGTGGAGATGGTGATGTCCTTCTTTGATCAGTTATACTCTACTTGGGTTTGGCATGGGGAGGTTGATAGGGTGGTGTGGAATCTTTCCAAGAGGAGGAATTTTGAAGTGAAGACTTTCTACAAAGCTTTAGTTTGTCACGAGGCGGCCTCTTTTCCTTGGAAGGGTTTTTGGCGTGTTAAAGCTTCGAAGCGGGTGGCGTTCTTTGCTTGGACAGCAGCTTTAGGAAAGATCTTAACTCATGACAATTTGCGTAGGCGTGGTATTGTGGTGGTAGAGTGGTGTGTTATGTGTAAGAAGCATGGGGAGTTCGTTGATCACCTTCTTCTTCATTGTGATGTGGCACGGGTTGTTTGGAGTTTTTTTTTATAGCTTGTTTGGGGTGGAGTGGGTTATGCCTAGTAGTGTCTTGGATTTATTGACTGGTTGGGGCACTTTGCTAGGTCATGGTCCTGTTTTCCGTATTTGGAAGCAGGTTCCTTTATGTGTTTTGTGGGGCTTGTGGCGTGAGAGAAATTCTAGGTTTTTTGAGGATGTGGAGGTTTCGATTGGGGCTCTTTGTAGAAATGTGCTTAATATGTTATATCTTTGGGTGTCGGCGCATAGCCCGGGTAGTATGTTGTTCGCTGACTTTTTACTTTCTTGTTCTTTTATTTTCTCTGTCTAGGGGCTCTTTTGTATACTTCCTGTGTACTAGGGTTGCGCCCCTCTGCGCTTTTCAATGAATTCTTACTTATAAAAAAAAAAGGTATCATCTGCACACCATATGTGAAGACAAGAGAACAATTGGTGGATATGTTGACAAAGAGAATGTCTAGTACTATGATTCTTCTTTAGTTATTCTGATTGTAATATTGTCTTTATTTCTTTCCATATTAGTCTATAGGTTTCTTCTATTTAAACGTATGCAATCGTATGAAACTATTACAAGCAATAAGAATTTCTTTCTCTCTTTTCGTTCTTTATTTTCTACCCACATAACACAAGCAACCTCACAATAAAGAAAAAGATGATCCACAAACTCCCAATTTTTTCGCACATGCAACATCTATCCATTACAATGATGCACCACTTCCGAAGATTGTCCATAGTAAGGATCTTTCCTAGGGGCCGTCGACCAACCAAGAAAGGCTACCCTCAATAGAAACTTAGTCCGCCAAACACTCTCCAGGAGAAGCAAAAACTTTCACTTCAAGTCATGACACTGTAAAGGATTTAATACCAACTGACCCTTTTTTGGAAGGGACCCACCACAGCTTGTCTTCGCATTCCCATCTCACTTTCCCTATATACAACACTTGAAATAACAAGGTAAAGACATCCACCTCCCAATTATGAGTCGTTCTAGCAAAGCTCATGTTCAACTAAATGGAACCTCCAGGAATTTCCATGTGATCCGCAACAAAAGCATCTTTTGCAGGCGCAATACTAAATAAACCCAGACGGGCTTCCTTAAGGACCATATCCCCACACCATAGATCATGCTATAATCTAACCTTGGAGCCATCTCCCACCTCAAATCTAGTAAGACTTGAAAACTTCTCCTAACCCCTCATAATATTCTTCCGTAACCCCACCCCATACACTCCAACAGGTTCCGTAGAGCACCAACCTCAAGAACTCCCATATTTTGCGTTTGCCACCACTCTCCACCAAGCCTTTCTCTCAAGCCCATAGCACCAAAGTCATTACCTAACAGAGCATGATTGAACCTCAACAAGTTTCTAATCCCCAACCTTGCCTAAGAGATCAGCAAACACGCCGTAGTTTCTAATCCCCAACCATTGCACAATCACAAAGACGTCGCACGACCGCGGGTAGAGAAAACAAACAAAGAACCCAAAAAACAAAGGAACCCTAATTCGGCTCTGATACCAAGTAGAAAATAACGAACGAACAAGAGAGAAATAAATTCTTATTGATTGTGTTTGTTTCATACAATTGCATAGGTTTAAATAGAAAAAACCTATAGACTAATATGGAAAGAAATAAAGACAATATTACAATCAAAATAAATAAGAGAGAATCACAGTATGTCGGTAGTTTCAACAAAATCAGGGTATTATCAGCAAACAGAAGGTGAGAGATGTCAATCCTGTCCCTACAGAGAAGCCTGGAAACAAACCTCCACTCGCAGCAGCTGAGATCAATCTACCCAATGCCTCCATCACAATAACAAACAACAGAGGAGACAGAGGGTCCCCTTGCATCAAGCCACGATAGCTGCTAAAAAAGTGTGTGGGAGAGCCGTTCACCAACATTGGGAAACGCCCAAGGAAATACAATGAGCTATCCAAGAGCACCATGTCCCCCCAAACCCACATCTTCTCAGCATATATAGCAAAAAATCCCAATTAACATGTTCATATGCTTTTTTTTTAACTCCATTTTACAAATAACCCTGGGATCTTCATATCTTAATATACTATTAAGACATTCATTGGCAATAAGAATAGGATCTAGGAACTACCTACCTCGGATAAATGCATGTTGTGACTTAGAAATAATCTTCTCCAACACCATCTTGAGCTTGTTTGTTAGGATCTTAGCACTAATCTTGTAAATGCTACCCACATGACCGATTGGGCGAAAAATCTTTAGGATCAACAGCCCTTGGAATCTTCGGAATGAGGGTCAAGAACGTAGCATTTAGGCTCTTGTCAAACTTACCACTAGCATGGAATTCATGAAAGACCTTCATGATGTCCTATTTCAAAACAACCCAACATGTTTGGAAGAAAGCCATAGAGAAACCGTCAGGGCCTGGCGCCTTGTCACCGTTCATAGCTTTCACTACCTCCCACACCTCCTTTTCCTCAAAATCTCTTGCCAACCACCTAGCCTTTGCCTCATCAAAGGAATCAAAAGGAAGGCTATCCACCCTAGGCCTCCAATTGAGCTGCTTGGTGTACAACTTTGATAAAACTGGACACTGTGCTTGTTGATCTCCGACTGTTAGTAGAAATTGTACCGCCAATCAACAAGGAGTCAATGTACTTCCTTCTTCTGTTGGAGTTGGCCATTCTATGAAAAAACTTCTTGCTCTTATCACCCTCTTTAAGACACAAGTTCCTAGATTTTTGCCTGGAACTCACTTCCTCCATAAGAATAGTTCTCTCTAATTTGCTAACAATTTCCGTCTTATTCAAACTCTCCTCAGCCCCTAAGGTCTTCCCTTCTTCTATGATTCCAAGAATACGTAGCTCTTCCAAAAGGATCTTCGTCATCTTCACTACATTGCCAAACACCTCCTCATTCCATCTCTTTAAATCAACTTTTAAAGCCTTAAGCTTGCAAGCTAAAAATGAAGCTTAGCGAGCCTTGGAAAAGATAAGAGACCCACCATTGTCGAGCAGTTTTAGGTCTGAACGCTCCCTTCTCTCTCCTCTCTACTCTCATCTTCCTTTTTCTCTCGCCCCCCTAGCGGTGACTTGTGAAAGCGCGTCAAGCTAGGGGTCTGCTACGTTTCGTCATCCAGGAGCTCGGCTGTTGTGCGAGGTCAGAGTTTGAGCAGCAGAGGTGTGATTTTGGATCACTCTGGTTAGATCGTGAAGTGGCTTTGGCTGGCGGGTTTTGTGGCTGGGTGGTTTTCTTCTTTGGCGATGGTACGAGTTTCTTCTGGGTTGGCTGTTTGAGTTTGGGCATGGAGAATTGATTCTTCATAAAGGCGAAATCTTTTGCCTTCTTGGGGGTTATAGGTATGACGGAGCTCCGGCTACAAGAAAGGAGGAAAATCTATGCTGGGGCTGTCTCTTTGGGCCCGAGGTGTGTGGCTTGGCTGATAGAGACGATGGAAGAGGTGTTGAGGCATATCTGAGTCGAGGAATTTATGAGATATACTCGAGAGGCTTCAAATGTCGTCACCGTCAAGAGGGCAGGTAACATGGTCGATCATTTTCTGGAAGTGGCGGTTCAAGGTGAGGGGGGTCGGAGAGTGTATATCATGCTGCCAGATGGGCGTGGATGCGGTAGATTCTCTGGGGAGCTAAGCAAGGTTTTGGCTTTTTTCGAAGTCATGAAAGGTCCTCCCTTTTCCGGTCCTGGTCCTGGGGTGGAGCTGTCTTCTGAACCTCTCGCGAAGAAGATTCCGTCACATAATCCATTTCAACAGTTGGGTGTAGACGACGAAGAGGGAGACAGTCATGCTGAAGCCATTCCTTCAGCTGTTGAGGAAGGGGGTAGGGTGGTTCAGAGCAAGAAGAAGGCACTGCTCTCTCTCCTGTGGGCGTGGAAGGGAAAATTCGAGAAGGTTCTAGGGGAATTGGACCGGACCATGGCTTCATTTTGGGCTAGCCTGGTAAGGTTTGGGTTGCAGTATGGGCTGGGTCATGCGCAAGCCTGTTACCATCCGCAAGCCTTGTCAAACTGTTTCCAAACGGACTTGTAAGCCCAATCCCAACTTCAGGGATGGGTCTGAGTCAAAGGAGTTGACAGAGGAATTGCCGGTGCTTTCAGATCAGGTTTCGAGAATACCGGAGATGTCGACGGAGGATTTGCTGGATGTGTCTCTGATGGTTGGGGTAGCTTCGGTAAATCTGGAGGGGACTTCGAATGGGTCTGGTCCATTGAGGTCCGATGGTGTCGATGGATCCACCTCGTCGGTGGTTTTCATCCAGACAACACTGGAATCTCAGGACTTGGTCTTTCCTTCCACAGTGACGATGAGACTCAGTGACGGGGGGATGCACAAACTGGCTGTAAGTACTTTCCAACGAGGCTTTCTTAATTCTCGGCAGCCGGTAGTTATGGGTAAAGCTCCAAGTATGGCTTCTTCCCCCTCTGTCCACTTGAATGTTTCTGGGTTGGTTCTTGAAGGTACGGGCCTTGGCAAGACTGTAGATTTGGCTTCCTTCCCCATCCGTAGCTGGGACTTCTAACACAGTGCAAGCAGGGGCAGTGTGTACCCCTCAGAAGGTAAAGGGTAAATGGGAGATTCAAAACTTGGAGTGCTCTATCAACTATGATACAAAGGGTGCATCCAATAAGCGAGGAGAAAGGCAAATTTCAAGCTGTTTAGCGTTGAGGGCTTTGGGGGTTTTTTTGGGGCTTTGCTATTTCGTGGGGTTTGGGTTTGAGGGTTTTAGGTTTGTGGGTCTTTGGTTGGAGGGTTTGGGTTTTCTGCTCGTTTTAGAGCCTCTTGTGTATGCTGCTTGTTTATTCATGGGCGCCTTTCGCTTTTAATAAATTATTATTCATCAAATTTTTTTTTTTTTGGTGATATATGTGAATAAGGTTGACTATATGTTGACAAATATAATATGGACAGATTTTTTTAATTTGTTCTCTATTTCTTTGATAAGGAGAAAGCAAAATGCTGATCGTTGTCACTCCTGCCGGCCCATTATAGATGATAGTTTAAAAATGATGGGATTTTTAATGAAATAAAATAAAGATAAACGTCTTTCTAAAGTACCTTTAGATGGACCATGTATGTTTGGTAGTGTTCAATTACTTATCAAAAAAATGTATGTTTGGTAGTGTTCCACTTGATATTGGGCATTTAAGGAACATTTTTCTGTTCATTTTTTAAAATACATGTCATTTAACAAATTTTCACCTGTTGTGGGAAGGAGGGAATAGTTCATTGTGTTATATTTTCGGGCTATCTACAAACAATTCTAGTTTAAGCAGTATTTATCCTTTACTTTTCTTAATTATTGCACAACTTATTTTTGCAGATTGCCAAAACATTCCGGGAGAAAGGTTTACCTTGTGATGTCATATGGATGGATATCGATTACATGGATGGTTTTCGTTGTTTCACATTTGACAAGGCATGTCCTCTTTGAATGGTCTTTCTATACGACAATCCCATAAGACACAAATTCTTGGCCATTTCAATTTAGTTTAATCACAGAGTTTTTTCTTTCTTTTATTTGTTTTTGTTTTCCCTTCAGCAAAAGTTCTAGGTTAATATATTCCTAAACTATGCTAGTTTCGATATTTCCTTGAACTATTGATTTCTTCAATTTGGTCATTTGGACTTGAAATTTTAAAAATGACTTAGTATTACCCTTACCCCATTTTAATGTCATCATTGGTATAATTTGTTTCTATACTAATAGGCCATAGGGTGACGTAAAAAGATCAATATATATAAAGACACGTAACACACATGTTTGAAACCACAATTGTTATTTATTTTACTTTTTCTTTAAATAATGAATTCATGGGTCTCAATATATGCTAATGTTTTTAGACTAGACCAGATAAGTAATTATCGTTGGCACACTATTGTAAGGTAAGGTAGATGTAAATTTAAGATATTTTTAAAATTTCAAGAACTAAACTAAAACCATCAATAGTTCATGGATTGAAATCTGAACTTAAATCAGGGACCAAAATCATAGTTTGATAAAGTTCCATCACTTTTTTTTTTGGTCATATTTTTTAGTAATATAATCCAGGATTATGATTGTTTGTTTTATGAATTCAGATGGAATAGTTAATGTGTGGTTTGCAATTATCTACTCTTCTTTGAAGAATGCAATACTTAATTTGTTTCATGTTAGGGTCTATATTTTGCTAGATACTCAAATTATGAAGAACAATAAATTGGAAATACTTTGTTTTTGGGAAGAAATTTTGGAAATACTTTGTAGTGACTTGGAAATGGATGAGCCATTTCATATTAAATCCATGTCATCGTTCTTGCTAAGGAAATTTGAATAGTTATTTTTCTTTTACTTTCTTTGGTTTTTCTCCTTAACAAAGATTTTGAAGTTTACAGTTCTTTCTTTTCGTTTAATCAGTAATCATTGTTCTACTTGAGCGTTCCATTGCTTTTACCTTCTTTGCATGTTTTATTTACAAATATCTAATCTTCATTGAGGATTAAGTTGGAAAAAAAGAGAGCAAAGAAAAACAGCAGATAGGTAGAAAAGAGTTTGAGAAAAGAACACCAGAGTTAGGGTTTTCCTCTTGCTTATATTTTATTTATAGCTGCCACATATTGTAAAAGTACCTAAATTTCCTCAATATTATAATAATGAAATAACATAAAATAAACACATCAACACTCCCTTTCAAGCTGAGCAAAGATATCTAGCATGCCCAACTTGCTTAAAATTGCACGAAAGGAGCTACTTGACACTCCTTTTGTTAGAATATCAACAAAAGTTCTGCTGTTTTCACATATGATGTGCAGATTATACTGACTCGTAGTTTTTCTTTAATAAAATGTCAGTCAATTTTAATATGTTTGGTTCAATCATGTTGGACTGGATTGTGAGCAATGCTAATTTCAACTTTGTTGTCACAATACAGTCTCATGAAATCTTTAGAATCATAGCCAAGCTCTTTCAATTGTATCTTCAACCATAGCAATTCACACACTCTATTAGAACACCTCTCGCACAAGACTCAAAGTCCCAGCAGGAGTCTTGTGCGGCTCAATCTGTGGAGGTGTCCAACCGGGACTCTCCTAAGAAGTCCTCTACTTCTATCCAAATGCAATAGTATCATAGCTAGATAAGATTTCAAGTGTTATAGTTTGAATGTATTTAGAGGTAGAAACCGGTTGCTAGACTAGAGTTAGTGTTTATCTCAAACTCTATAATGAAACTCTATATATGATCAATGAATGCTCGGTAAAGAGCAAGGTTTCAGCTTCCATAATTTCTATGTTCTATTATGGTATTAGAGCCATCTCAAAGACACGTCTTGAGCTATGGTTCATTCTGATTCCGAATCCAGTGCTTCTGCTAGTTCGGTGGCTTCCATAGCTACTCAACCTCATCTCCCACCTCCCCAACCGCAACCAGTTGTCTTTACCATACCCAACATGAATCCGAATCTTCATATCAAACTCTCAAAGGAAACTTTATGGTGTGGAAAACACAAGACTCTCGCCTACATCAAAGGACAGGACGCCTATGGCTTTCTTGATGGCTCATCTTAGCCTCCTCCTCAAACGATTCCGAATCCTTCAACTGATGCTGGAGCCCCTGCCACAATTGTCAACCCATAATTTCTTATGTGGAACCAGCGTGATCAGATGATACTCAGCATCCTTATCTCCACATTGACCAAACCCTACATGGTCCATGCAGTTGGCAGCGTCTCCTCGGCAGCTCTCTGGTCCACTCTGCTTTCCATGTTTGCATCTCAAGCCCGTGCTAGAGTCATGCAAATATATTTTCAGCTTGCCACAGTAAAGAAAGGTAGCAACTCCATTACAGAATACTTCCAAACCATCAAGACTCTCAGTGACACTCTCGCTGCTGCCGGACAACCTCTTAATGACTTTGAGAGCGTCTCTTTTCTCCTCAAGTGTCTTGGCTCCGAATATGACCCGTTTGTGACATCTGTCACAACCAGGGTTGACCCCTTATCCATAGATGAACTCTATGGTCATCTACTGGCTCACGAGATGCGCCTGGACCAGTAGACCTCTGCCCTTGATCTTCCTCCGGCTGCTGCAAATTTTACAAACCACTCCTTCCCACCTCGAGGCAGGGGTTACCGTGGCCGTGGATCCTATTTTTCTCTTGATGCTGCTACCGGTTCCTGTCCTACTTGCCAGATTTGCGGGAAAATAGGCCACATTGCCTTTCGTTGCTACCATTGACAGGAGTCTATTCCAGATTAGCAACCTCCCCCTTCTCCACAGGCCTACTACTCAACACCAACACTACCAGCAGAGGATGTCTGGTATTCGGACACAGGTGCTACACATCATGTCACTAACGAGCTACAGCACCTCAACTTATCTCATGAGGAATATCACGGCCAGGAGCAGATCCAAGTAGGGGATGGAACAGGTTTGCCTATTTCTCATGTTGGTTCTGCATTATTCATCTTTTCCTGAGGCGAGTCACGCTAGGGCTGTGAGGGATGGAGAGACGATTTCTGGTGGAGGCAAAAGCGTTTGTCTTCTCGGTTTATGAAGGGGCGTCAGTGCTAAGGGTGGAAGAAAATCGGAAATTTTATTCCGGTGCGGTATTTCTGAGCAACCAGTGCATCGAATGGCTGGGTTCGACTATGGAGGTGCTGAGGGGGGGAAATGGTATGGCCGATTCTGTCAAATCTTTCCGGGAAGGGGAGAAGGTGACGATAGTACGCACTGGAGGTAACATTAATGGCAGGTTTATGGAGGTAGCGGTCTATGGGGTGGGCGTTCATAGAGGGTTTCTTCGCATTCCTGAGGGGCGGGGTGGATGGGGTTGGATCAAGTTCATCACTGAGCTGCGTAAGGCCTTAGATGTGGTTGGTACTGCGGCAGGGTGCGGGCCCGGTGGATCCTCGCCGGAAGAGAAGTCAAGGGGGAAGAAGGTGGGGGTTTGGTTCGGGAAGGCTGCGGGACCTCTGTCTTTCGCGGAGGCGGTTCGCTCGTCGCCAACCATCTCTGCATCTGGTGGCCGGAATAAGGTCGCGCAGGAGGAGGCGGCCTGGTGCGAGGAGCAGCTCACGTTAAAGGACCGGTCCTGCGAGATTATTCGGCAGGCGGTGGACTGTTACGTTTGGGAGAAGAGCCGCGTGGTTCCGGCCGGGATAGATCTCGGTGGCGATGGCTTCAACGTGCGAAAAGTCAGAAAGTGCAGCAGCAGGGACAGCGATGTCAGAGTCTGCAGAAAGATTCTTGAACAGGTTGGAGTTTGGCTGGATCGGGTGAGTGGGTCAAACGTGGGCTGGAGAAGGAGATCTTCTGTTGGGCTGAAAATGGGCCAGTGCAGGATATCCTCAGTTAGTAGGCCACGTTGGAAGGTTGGTTATAAGAAGCTGGGCTCTAAGACCAAGCCCAAGAAGGCTAAGAGGACTTCCCCGGAGCAGATTAGTGGTCTCGACGAAGCGAGGTTGGAATCTGGATCTTCGGGACTGGGCTCTTCGGCGCCGGAAGCCGTGGACAGGTCGAGTTCTACCGGTGGGGGGCTCAAGGGAGGTTCGTCGTTGATGGAGGGTGCTGCCCCGGTGGAGTCTACGGCTCTTTCCGCTCATCATGTTTTGGACTGGCAAGATGGGTCTAGGCCGGAGAAGATGACGATTGGCGTGAATGGAGGGCTGTCGGAAAATGGAGAGCTTCCTAGCGGGTGCACGGCGATGGTTGAAGACATCTCAGTGTGTGCGGTGAAGCCCATCTTGCGTCTAGAAAGGTCTGGGTGTGGCTTATCCTCGGGTAAGCTTGGGGGACTGGAGCCGGGCCCTAAAGGATTTGAGTTTCCCTCTGTGGGGGCGGATGAGTTGGGAGAGAGGATTCGATTGTCTCTTCCAGTGATGACGGACAGTGGGTCGCTCATTTACCCGTCCGAAACAAAATCAGTCATGAGGTATCAGCGGAAATCGAAGGCAAAAGCGAGTAAGCTGGATATTCCCCTGATTGAAGAGGCAGTGACTGCTTTGTGTTCGCCGATGACACAGTGTTCGGGTACTCCCCTGGCGTTGGTCGGGTCTGTGGGTCAGAAATTGCCGAAGCCAAATGGGGGGGTGGGCCTTCGGCGAGGGTTCCTTCTCCCGAGAGATCCATCCCCTTTGAGCGACTGTATATCAATGACAGATGGCAAGGGTGAGAATCCCAAAGTGAATGGATTAATCCAATCTCAGGAGTGGCCGGTAGGGTTTAGCCCAACCGGGGAGATTGTATTGTGGGATCAGGGAGAGATAGGTGATTCTCCTCACCCATTGGGCGTAATTCCTCCCGATCTACTCTTGGAGCGGGAGTCCGATGGTGCTGAGGATGAAGATTCGGCCCTGGCATTGTTGGATGCCATTGAGGAGGATTTCCATCGGGATGCTATGGGGAAGCGGCAGAAGAACAAAGGGAGGAGGGAACTGCAGAATCTGAAGAGTTCCATAAACTATGACGGTGCGAGTGTGCGTCCTTGGAGTAGGAGAGGAAAGGCTCAGGTTCTGTAGTGTGTGGGTCGGAGGTGGGGTTCGGGTGTCGTGTCTTAGGGTGTTGGGTTATGAGGGTTCTTGGATGGGTATGTGGTGTGTTCTTTGAGGGTTTGGGTTGGGGTTTTTTGCTATCGTGGGATGGCTTGGGTGGGTTTCTCTCTTCCTTTTTTAGGGGTGTTTTTTTTATTTTCAAGCAATGCGTTGTCTTGTATACTGCCGGTGTACTAAGGGGCGCCTGACGCTTTTAATAAAGTCAGTTTATTACTTATCAAAAAAAATTTATCCTCAACCAACTCCTTTGTGTTCCATCCATCTCTAAAAATCTTCTTTCAGTTCAGAAATTTGCCCTTGACAACTCTGTATTTTTTGAATTTCACTCATCTTATTTCTTGATTAAGGACATTCAATCTAGGGCCATCCTCCACCAAGGGCAAACTGAAGATGGTCTCTATCAACTTCTCCCGTCAACCAGTTCTTCGTCAATAAAACAAGCCTTTGTCGGTGAACGCACTTCTGCAGCTTCATGGCACAAGCGCTTGGGTCATCCTGCCTTTCGCACAGTTTAGCATGTTCTTTCTCAATTCAACCTTCCAGTTTCTTCAAATAAGGCTTCATCCCCTTGCTCTGCATGTGCACAAGCCAATGGTCATCAACAGCCATTTAGTTCATCTAGTGCTTCAATTTCTAGTCCTTTACAATTAATTTACTCCGATGTATGGGGACCTTCTCCAACATTATCAATAAACGGAAGTCGTATTTATGTGTCATTCATTGATGCCTTTAGTTGTTTTACTTGGGTTTTTCCTCTACAAGCCAAATCAGATGTCATGTCTATCTTTCTTAAGTTCCAAGTTATGGTTGAATGGCTCTTAAACACAAAAATAATCAATGTGCAATCGGACTGGGGGGGTGAATACCGCAATCTTTACTCTTATTTTTAGTCTCACAGTCACACATCGTCTTTCTTGCCCTCATACACACCAACAACAAGGGTGTGCCGAACGCAAGCATAGACACTTAATTGACACCACTCTAGCCGTACTGGCCAAGAGTTCTCTCCCTCAAAAATTCTGGAAAGATGCTTGCCTTAACTCCTGTTATCTCATAAACCGAATGCCAACTCCATTGCTCAATAATCAGTCACCCTTTGAAAAATTATTTCATCAAGTCCCTGATTACAAGTTTCTTAAAGTATTTGGGTGCGCGTGTTTTCCAAATCTCAGGCCTTACAACACTCATAAATTCTCCCAACGCTCAAAAGAATGCGTTTTTCTTGGGTACAATCAACATCACAAAGGCTATAAATGCCTTCACATAGAATATGGCCGAGTATACATCTCTCAGGATGTCATATTCTATGAATCCCGATTCCTTATACTTCTCAAGGTTCTGCAACTCCTCCTAATTCTACTCCTGTTCAAGCTCCTATTTTCCCTCCTATTCTTTTACCTCTACCCACTCGATCTTCAACACAACCTCCTTCACCGCCACCTTCATCTATATCTTCCAATTCTGCAGCACCACACGGCTCTTGTTCCAGTTCCTATGAGGAAACTCCTCCTGCCCGATTATACATCCCATGCATACTAGGTCTATGAACAATATCGTTCAGCAAAGACAGCTCACAGATGGCACTGTCCGATACCTTGCTCCTTGGGGTTTATTAACACAGCATGCATCAGCCACTCAGGAACCGACTTGTTTCTCAAATGCTGTGAATGTTCCAGAATTGAGAAATGCAATGCAACTTGAGTTTAATGCTCTTCTACATAACCAGACATGGTCACTTGTACCTCCACAAGGCTCCCAAAATCTAATAGGATGCAAATGGGTGTTCAAACTGAAAAGAAAAGCCGATGGATCCATTGAGAGACACAAAGCACGGCTGGTAGCCAAAGGATTCCATCAACAAGCAGGTGTGGACTATGGAGAAACTTATAGTCCAATTGTTAAGCCCACTACACTCCGAACAGTGCTTTCCCTTGCATATTCTGCTGGATGGTCAATGAAGCAGATTGATATACATAATGCTTTTCTTCATGGTCTTTTATCCGAGGATGTTCATATGGTCCAGCCACTGGGATTTATCAATCCTAACTTTCCTCATCATGTGTGCAAGCCTCTCAAGGCTATATATGGCCTCAAACAGGCGCCTAGAGCCTGGTTTTCTAGGTTAAGTAACAAGCTCATCCAACTTGGGTTTGTCGGGTCCAA
Source organism: Alnus glutinosa (assembly GCF_958979055.1). NCBI lineage: Eukaryota > Viridiplantae > Streptophyta > Magnoliopsida > Fagales > Betulaceae > Alnus > Alnus glutinosa. Next base: position 18,562,535 of record NC_084898.1, on the reverse strand, counting down.
GGCCGACTCGTCACTTTTTCTTTACAAAACAAAGTCGGTCACCTTATTTCTGCTTATTTACGTTAATGACATCATCATCACAACTTCGGATCCAGCTGCCATCCCTGATTTGCTTCATCTCCTTAATGCTGACTTTGCTGTTAAAGATTTGGGTGATTTACATTATTTTCTTGGTGTTGAAGTTCTCAAACTGAACTCGGGTCTTCTTCTCTCTCAACGACGCTATATCATGGATCTTTTAAAGAAGACAAACATGCATGAAGCAAAGCCTATTACTTCTCCAATGGCTTCCTTGTCTGTCCTCTCTGCCTTTTCAGGGGATCCAATGAAAGATCCGTCTCTCTATTGCAGTACAGTCGGCTCCCTACAATATCTATCTCTCACAAGACCAAGCTTAAGCTTTGTTGTAAACCGCGTGTGCCAATTCATGCATCGACCCCTAAACCACATTGGCAAGCCGTTAAAAGAATTCTCAGATACTTGCAGTATACATTGTCTCATGGGCTCCTTCTTCATCGCTCATCTTCCAATGTTCTTCAAGCTTACTCGGATGCTAATTGGGCTGGATGTCCAGATGATCGTCACTCCACCGGTGCATATTGTGTATTTCTTGGTTCAAATTTGGTATTTTGGAGCTCACGCAAACAACCTACTGTCTCTCGGTCATCTACAGAAGCAGAGTATAAGGCTGTTGCAACACCACAGCCGAACTCTTATGGATCTAGGCACTACTTCAAGAACTTGGTGTTCGGACCTCTTCTCCACCAACTCTTTGGTGTGATAATATTGGCGCCACCTACATGTCCATTAATTCGTTATTCCATACTCGTACCAAGCATGTGGAAATTGATTTCCACTTTGTCCGAGATTGCGTTGGTGATAAGTGCTTGGTGGTTCGATTTGTTCCTAGCTCAGATCAGCTTGCCGATGTCCTTACAAAACCACTTGTTTCAGCCAAGTTTCAACAACTCTGTTTCAAGCTCAACGTACGATCTCCCCTGTTGAACTTGCGGGAGGGTATTAGAACACCTCTCGCACAAGACTCAAAGTCCCAGCAGGAGTCTTGTGCGGCTCAATCTGTGGAGGTGTCCAATCGGGACTCTACTAAGAAGTCCTCTAGGACTTGTGGGGCTCAATCTGTGGAGGTGTCCAACCGGGACTCTACTAAGAAGTCCTCTAGTTCTATCCAAAAGCCGAGTCATGTTATAGAGTCCTAATGCAATAGTATCATAGCTAGATAAGGTTTCAAGTGTTATAGTTTGAATGTATTTAGAGGTAGAAACCGGTTGCAAGACTAGAGTTGGTGTTTATCTCAAACTCTGTAATGAAACTCTATATATGATCAATGAATGCTCAGTAAAGAGCAAGGTTTCAGCTTCCATAATTTCTATGTTCTATCACACTACATGAGCCATGGCTCTAAATTTTGTTTCCACACTGGATCTAGCAACCGTTGATTGTTTCTCACTGCGTCAAAATAACCAAATTACCACTCACAAGTGTGCAATATTCTGACATGGACCGTCAATCCATAATAGAACCAGCCCAATGCGCATTTGTATATGCTTCTATTTTCCAGTGATCATATTGCGAAAACATCAGTTCCTTGGTGAGGATTTTAAGTGTTGAAGATTTTGAAAAATTGCTTCCATATCAAACTCATGCAGCAAATGCAAAGTGACTCGCCACACTAACAACATATGCAATGCCGGGACAACGTGAGACAAATAAATCAATTGGCCAACCAATTGCTGATATTTACCTTTATCTCCCAGAGGGCCTTTTTCTATTTTTCACCCAACTTAATATTAGCCTCCGCTGGATTATCAATGGCTTTACATCCAAGCATCCCTGTTTGTTTGAGAAGGTCAAGAATACATTTTCGTTAGGAGATAATCTACCATCTTTCGACCTTGCTACTTTAATGACCAGAGAAATACTTAAACTGCCTAAGTCTTTTATTTCAAATTCATCGGCAAGAGACTTTTTTAAGTTTTGTATCTCCTCCTTATCATTTCCTATCACTACGATATAATCTACATACACAATCAGAACCATTACCTTTCTTCGAGAGGAATGTTTGATAAAGAGTGTATGATCAACTTGACTTTGTTTGTAATAAAATATTTGCATAACTCGAAAAACCGCTCAAAACATGCTACCGTAGATTGTTTTAGATGAACATTCAAGTCCGGGAGGAACTTCCATATATACTTCTTCGAGATCTTTGTGAAGGAAAACATTTTTCACGTCAAATTAGTGTAGAGACAAATCCGATTTTGCTGCCACCGAAAGTAGAACTTGAATTGAGTCCGTCTTTGCTACCAGAGCAAATATTTCCCCGTAGTCAATTCCATAGGTTTGTGTAAAACCTTTTGCAACCAATCTGGTTTTGTATCATTCCACGAAACCATTGGCCTTATGCTTGACAATAAACACCCACTTGCATCCCATTAGGCAATTCAACAAGATCCCATTTATTATTTTTGTGAAGGGCTTTCATCTTTTCTTGCATCTCTTCCCTCCACTTTGGATCACTAAATGCCTCCTATTGAGTTTAAGGAATAGACACAGACGATAATTTGGACACAAAGAAACAATATGATGGTGAAAGATGTTAATAGGAAACAAAATCAGATATAGGATGGTGAGTACATGACCTAACTCCTTTGCGTGCCAATGAGCATTAGCTCAAATGGTACTTCCTCTCTTTGTAGCAAGGTGGAGGGTGAGGTCGTGGGTTTAAGTCTCACCGTGTGTGTGTGTAACTTACCAATAATAATAAAAAAAAATCCTTTGGGTTCTGCAAAATAAGATTCATATCATTGCCAATAAGTATTGAAGAGTTTAATCAGGGATAGAAATAGTATTACATGAGTCATGGTCAGATATTTGGCAAGTAGCACGAGGAATAGTCTTACTTTTCTGGCGTCTGGAGTAAACTTTCAACTCCTCCATAGGTTTCTCATACTACCATCAATAGGATCAGTAGGAGACTCATTAGTAAGCGGTTGTTGTTTGTCATGCTCTAGCATAGGAGCAGGGACTGGTGAAGGACTACTCATAGAAAACTTCTCTTTAATCGGACTTTCCCCTTGAAGATAAGTTTTGGTGGATGAAAAATATGGTTGCATTTCCGAAAAGGTAACATTTATTGAGACAAAATGCTTCCATGATGGGAGATGATAACATTTATTACCCTTCTGAGTAGGAGAATAGAATAACCCACAAAGATACGTTTGAGAGCACGGGAATCTACTTTACCCCAAGCTGGACCATGAATGCGAACAAAACAAACACAACCAAACACCTTTGGGAAGACACCTATGTAAGTAGAAAATGGTGGGGACATGCGGACAACACCTCAAGAGGTATTTTGAAATCCAAGACATGAGAGGGCATCCTATTGATGAGATATGCAACGGCTAGTAATGCATCACCCCAATAAGATTTGGGAACATGCATATCAAGCCTTAAGGATTGAGTTACCTCAAGAAAATGTTAATTTTTCCACTTAGTAGCTCCGTTCTGCTGGGGAGTATCGACACAAGTGATTTGATGGATAATACCATGTTCACAAAAATATGTACCGAGATCACCAAACTTATCCTCACCCCCATTGTCAAAGTGAACAATTTTGATAGAGGTATTAAACTGGGTCTAAATCATTTTGTGAAACATTTGAAACACAAAGAACACATCATTTTTATCCTTTAACAATAAACCCAAGCGTCCCGAGAAAAATCATCAATAAAAGAAACGAATCATTGATACTTAGATAAAGAAACCACCCGTTGTTCCAAAATCTTAAGCTTATAGGAAATGGTAAATTTAATTATTTAATTAACACTTTAACACTCCTCATGTGTGGGTTCAAACTCCCATAATGAAACATTTAACGAGTGAGGGTCAACACTTGTAATATTTAATTGAAATGAGAGGTGAGTTACGAAGAAAGAGTTAGAATTCAGGACTCTGCTTTCATACAAAGTTGGAAGAAAAGAGAGAAGAAAAACAAACGATAGAGAGAAAAGAGTCTCAAAAGTGAACACGAAAGTACATAAATGCCCCCAATATTATAATAATGAAATAACATAAAATGAACACATCAACAGATTACATCAAGTGTTTTCATATTAGGTTCTATCTTGTGTTGCATACTACAAGGATGAAGAATTTTTAGTTACAAAAGGGAGTTCCTTGTGAGCTTGGGAATGAATTAACTATCTTCTATTAAATCTTTAACATAATTCTTGACACTGAAAATTAACGATTATGATATCTTTCAGGACCGTTTCCCAGATCCAAAATCTTTGGTAAATGATCTTCACCAAAATGGTTTCAAAGCTATCTGGATGCTTGACCCAGGGATAAAAAATGAAGGGGGTTATTCTGTCTATGATAGTGGTTCAGAAAGTGATGTCTGGATTCAAAAAGCAGATGGGACTCCTTTTGTTGGTATATCTTCTTTATGCACTGGTACTTAATTCTGATAGTTGATGTGTTACAAAATTTCCAATCCGTCTTCAGGGGCGGTGTGGCCTGGGCCTTGTGTTTTCCCTGACTTTACGCAGTCAAAAGTTTGTTCCTGGTGGGCTGGATTAGTTAAAGATTTTATATCTGATGGTGTTGATGGTATATGGAATGATATGAATGAACCAGCTATTTTTAAGGTAATTCAATAATTCTGTGTTAGTACTTTGCCCTTTTTTACATTTTTATTTGATCTAATTATTTTTCTTTTCAGGCTGTAACAAAAACGATGCCTGAGAGCAATATCCATAGGGGAGATGATGAACTAGGAGGTTGTCAAAATCACTCTTATTACCACAACGTATTACTCTGTAACCCTAGTCTTGTGTTTTTTTTCTTATTATGTTTGTTGCTAACCTAGTCTCTTTTTGATGAGTTTTTACTGTTAAAATGTTTTTGATAATAATTTCTGGACATAGATGATATATACCAGCTGAGTTCGCTTTGGTCCTACAGGATCCTTTCTAGGAACTAGACTGCCATAATAAATGATGAAGTTTTCTCATTTAATTTTTTGCCCATTCTAGGTGTATGGCACGCTGATGGCACGATCGACATATGAAGGCATGAAGTTAGCCAATGAAAATAAGCGTCCTTTTGTCCTGACCAGAGCTGGATTTATTGGTAGCCAAAGGTATGCTGCAACATGGACAGGGGATAACCTTTCGAATTGGGAGCATCTTCATATGAGTATCTCCATGGTACTTCAATTGGTAAGTAATTTTCGAAGTCCTGTTTGCCTGAAGCAAAATTGGAGACATGAATTTGCTTTAGTGCATTTCATTCTGTTGTAATTTATGCCTTTTCCTTTCCTTCCAACTCTCTACAAATCTTGTCTCTCATCCTGTGATTCTGTGGAGAACTTTGGGCCTGCATATATGGTGGTATGTGCATGTGAAGTCAAAACTCATTGATGCAGCCATGTAATAAGGGTGAAGTTGCCTAGAGGAGGATGAAAAAGTTCAAAAGGTAGATATGTCGAGAGAGTTGGAGAGGACTCTTCTGTTTGAGGAAATGAGCTGGAGGCAAAAATCTAGAGCTTTGTGGTTGGAGGGGGACAAGAACACAAATTTTTTTCATAGGGTGGCCAACTCGCATCGTAAATTCAATAAAGTGAATTCTTTGAGTATTAATGGTATAATTTCCAGGAATCCTGCGGAGATTAAGGAGCATTTAGTTCAATATTACAACAATTTGTCCTTTGAGAATTGTTCTTGGCGGCCTAGGGTGGAGGGCCTATCTTTTTCATCCATTGATGTGGATGAGAGCATTTGGCTAGAAAGAGTGTTTGAGGAGAAGGAGGTGTGGGATGTAATCAGGAATTTGAATGGAGATAAGGCGCCGGGTCCTGACGGATTCACTTTGGCTTTCTTTCAGAAGTGTTGGATTTTTTAAAAACTTACATTATGGATGTTATTGTAGAATTTCATGCTCGAGGCAAGTTTGAAAAGAGTTTGAATGCTACTTTTGTCTCTTTGATTCCTAAGAAGACTGATGCCATGGATGTGAGAGATTTTCGCCCTATTAGTTTGGTAGGGGGGATTTACAAGATTATTTCAAAGGTCCTTGCGAACAGATTTAAATCAGTTTTGGGCAAGATTATCTCCAAAACTCAAAATGCGTTTATTGGTGGTCGACAAATATTAGACTCTGTGCTTATTGCAAATGAATGTGTGGATAGTCATATTCGATCGAGGGACCCAGGACTCCTGTGTAAGCTAGACTTGGAGAAGGCATATGATTATGTGAACTGGGACTTCTTGCTTTATTTGTTGCAAAGATGTGGTTTGGGGAAAAAATGGAGGGATTGGATACGTTTTTGTATTTCTACGGTGAGATTTTCTATTCTTGTAAATGGAACCCCGTCTGGTTTTTTTAGTAGTTCTCGTGGTTTGCGACAAGGAGATCCTCTTTTTCCTTTGTTGTTTGTGGTGGTTATGGAGGCTTTGAGTCGGATGCTGGCTGCCGCATTGGATCAAGGTAACTTGACAGGGTTTTCAGTGGGTTCCAGGGATTCCGAGGCCTTAGTTGTGAATCACCTTCTGTTTGCTGATGACACATTGATCTTTTGTGGTGCTCAAGAAGAACAAATTCGACATCTGAGTTGTATCTTCTTATGCTTTGAGGCAGCTTCTGGTTTGAGAATTAACTTAGGAAAATCAGAAATTGTTCCAATTGGTGAAGTAGAGGATGTCGTAGGGTTGGCTAATCTTCTTGGATTTTGGGTTGCATATTTTCCTATGACTTACCTGGGTTTGCCTTTGGGTGCCTCTTACAAGTCCACTTCTATTTGAAATGGTGTTATTGAAAAAATGGAAAGGAGGTTGGCGGGATGGAAGCGAATGTATTTGTCAAAGGGTGCCCGGTTGACTCTTATTAATAGTATGCGGCTGGGCGCGGGCCCGGTGGTTCCTCGCCGGAAGAGAAGTTAAGGGGGAAGAAGGTGGGGGTTTGGTTCGGGAAGGCTGCGGGATCTCTGTCTTTCGCGGAGGCGGTTCGCTCGTCGCCATCCATCTCTGCATCTGGTGGCAGGAATAAGGTCGCGCAGGAGGAGGCGGCCTGGTGCGAGGAGCAGCTCACGTTAAAGGACCGGTCCTGCGAGATTATTCGGCAGGCGGTGGACTGTTACGTCTGGGAGAAGAGCCGTTTGGTTCCGGCCGGGAAAGACCTCGGTGGCGATGGTTTCAACGTGCGAAAAGTCAGAAAGTGCAGTAGCAGGGACAGCGATGTCAGAGTCTGTAGAAAGATTCTTGAACAGGTTGGAGTTTGGCTGGATTGGGTGAGTGGGTCAAACGTGGGCTGGAGAAGGAGATCTTCTGTTGGGCTGAAAATGGGCCAGTGCAAGATATCCTCAGTTAGTAGGCCACGTTGGAAGGTTGGTTATAAGAAGTTGGGCTCTAAGCCCAAGCTCAAGAAGGCTAAGAGGACTTCCCCGGAGCAGATTTGTGGTCTCGACGAAGCGAGATTGGAATCTGGATCTTCGGGACTGGGCTCTTTGGCGCCGGAAGCCGTGGACGGGTCGAGTTCTACCGGTGGGGGGCTCAAGGGAGGTTCGTCGTCGATGGAGGGTGCTGCCCCGGTGGAGACTACGGCTCTTTCCGCTCATCACGTTTTGGACTGGCAAGATGGGTCTAGGCCGAAGAAGATGACGATTGGCGTGGATGGGGGGATGTCGGAAAATGGAGAGCTTCCTAGCGGGTGCACGGCGATGGTTGAAGATATCTCAGTGTGTGCGGTGAAGCCCATCAAGCGTCTAGAAAGGTATGGGTGTGGCTTATCCTCGGGTAAGCTTGGGGGAATGGAGCCGGGCCCTAAAGGATTTGAGTTTCCCTCTGTGGGGGCGGATGAGTTGGGAGAGAGGATTCGATTGTCTCTTCCAGTGATGACGGACAGTGGGTCGCTCATTTACCCGTCCGAAACAAAATCAGTCATGAGGTATCAGCGGAAAGCCAAAGCGAGTAAGCTGGATATTCCCTTGATTGAAGAGGCAGTGACTGCTTTGTGTTCGCCGATGATCCCAGGCGTTGGACGGGTCTGTGGGTCAGAAATTGCCGAAGCCAAATGGGGGAGTGGGCCTTCGGCGAGGGTTCCTTCTCCCGAGAAATCCTTTGAGCGACTGTATATCAAAGACAGAAGTCAAGGGTGAGAATCCCAAAGTGAATGGATTAATCCAATCTCAGGAGTGGCCGGTTGGGTTTAGCCCAACCGGGGAGATTGTATTGTGGGATCAGGGAGAGATAGGTGATTCTCCTTACCCCTTGGGCGTAATTCCTCCTGATCTACTTTTGGAGTGGGAGTCCGATGGTGCTGAGGATGAAGATTCGGCCCTGGCATTGTTGGATGCCATTGAGGAGGATTTCCATCGGGATACTATGGGGAAGCGGCAGAAGAACAAAGGGAGGAGGGAACTGCAGAATCTGAAGTGCTCCATTAACTATGACGGTGCGAGTGTGCGTCCTTGGAGTAGGAGAGGAAAGGCTCAGGTTCTGTAGTGTGTGGGTCGGAGGTGGGGTTCGGGTGTCGTGTCTTAGGGTGTTGGGTTTTGAGGGTTCTTGGATGGGTATGTGGTGTGCTCTTTGAGGGTTTGGGTTGGGGTTTGATGCTATCGTGGGATGGCTTGGGTGGGTTCTCTCTTCCTTTTTTAGGGCTGTTTTTTTATTTTCAAGCAATGCGTTGTCTTGTATACTGCCGGTGTACTAAGGGGCGCCTGACGCTTTTAATAAAGTCAGATTATTACTTATCAAAAAAAATTAATAGTATGCTCTCCAATATTCCTACGTATTACTTATCATTGTTTCCTATTCCACTGAGGGTGGCTAATCGTCTTGATAAAATTCAAAAGGATTTTCTTTGGGGTGGCATTGGTAACGAGGCCAAATTTCATCTAGTAAATTGGAACAAGATTTGTACTCCTTTGCATGCAGGCGGGTTGGGAGCTCACAATTTCATCCAGTTCAATCGAGCACTCTTGGGTAAGTGGTTGTGGAGATATGGCAGGGAGAGAGAGGCTTTATGGCGATTGGTGATTGATGCCAAATTTTAGAGTCTAAAGGGTGGGTGGTGCTCGAAAGAGGTGTCGGGATTTTTTGGAGTGGGTGTATGGAAACATATTAGGAGGGGATGTGAGAAGTTTCGCAATTTTGTTCGTTTTGAGGGGGAATTTCAGAGCTATGAGCCGTTAGTTATTGCTCCACTGGCAGTGGAAGATGCAGACAGGCAGAGAGTATCACCTAGATGGGTGTTGGAAAGAATTAAGAGGTATTATCCAAGCATTGGGCTTTCTTGTGGTTACTTTGAGGACAGATTGTTGGCTTTGTTTGAGGAAATTGAAGTGGCTAGAGACCTCTCTTTGGCAGATTCCAAGTCTAAGTTTACGCCTGCTAAAGGGGTGAAGGGGAAGAGAGAATTAAATAGGCTGACTTGGTCTGTTAATTATGAGAAGAAAGGGGCTCAGTCTGAGAGAGGTAGGCAGAAGGGTAGGGGCACATCTCGATATTATGACGCCTAAAATTTTGTCGTGGAATGTTAGAGGGATTAATGCGATCGAGAAAAGATTGGAGATTAGAGGGCTTCTAAAGGTTTGGAAGGCGGATATTGTTTGCTTGGTGGAGACGAAGATGGCAGTTATTTCTAGAGAGGTGGTGCAAAGTCTTTGGGGCTGCATTCACGTTGATTGGTGTTATTTAGGTGCCAACGGAGCATCGGGTGGGATTCTGCTAATGTGGGATAGAAGGGTGGTGGAGAAAGTGGAGGAGTGTATAGGTAGATACTCTGTTGCTTGTTCTTTGCGCAACACTGGTGATAATGTAATTTGGGCGTTTGGGGGTGTTTATGGTCCGAATGATGACAGGGAGAGGAGGGTGTTGTGGGATGAGTTAGCTGGATTGATGAGTTGGTGGGAGATGCCTTGGTGTGTTGGGGGAGATTTTAATGTGGTTCGCTTTCCCAGTGAGAGATCTAGTGGTGCTAGCTTCTCGGCAGCTATGGAAGAGTTCTCAGACTTCATTTTCTTGCATAATCTGGTGGACTTACCCCTGGAGGATGGTCAGTTTACTTGGTCTAATGGTCAGGAAGATCTTATTTGGTCTAGAATTGATAGATTCTTAATTTCTTCGGAGTGGGAGGAACGCTATCCTGATGTGTCTCAGAAGAGATTGACAAGGCTTTTCTCTGATCATTTTCCCTTGTTATTGGATTGTGGGACAAATAGAGGAGGAAACAGGTATTTTAAGTTTGAAAACATGTGGCTGAAATACGAGGGTTTTGTTGAGCAGGTTCAAAAGTGGTGGATGTCTTATGATTTTTCTGGTTTGCCAAGCTTCGTTTTGGCCAATAAATTGAAGGCTTTGAAAGCTGACTTGAGGAAATGGAATGAAGAAGTGTTTGGTGATCTAGGGAAAAAGAAGAAAGAATTATTGGAGGGTATTCGAGAGCTGGATTTAATCGAAGAATGCCGCTGTCTTGAGGAGGACGAAAAAATTCGTAGGGTGGATATGGCGAGAGAGATGGAGAAGACCCTTCTTTTTTAGGAAATGAGCTGGAGGCAAAAGTCTAGAGCGTTGTGGTTAAAGGAGGGGGATAAGAATACAAAATTTTTTCACAGGGTGGCCAACTCACATCGCAAATTCAATCAAGTGGATTCTTTGAATATTAACGGTATAATTTCAAGAAATCCTACGGAGATTAAGGAGCATTTAGTTAACTTTTACAACAAGCTGTACTCAGAGAACTGTTCCTGGCGGCCTAGGGTGGAGGGCCTATCTTTTTTATCCATTGATGAGGAGGAGAGCACCTGGCTAGAAAGAGCTTTTGAGGAGAAGGAGGTGTGGGATGTTATTAGGGACTTGAATGGAGATAAGGTGCCGGGCCCTGACGGATTCACTGCGGCTTTCTTTCAAAAGTGTTGGGGCTTTTTAAAATCTGACATTATGAATGTTTTTGCAGAATTTCATGCTCGAGGCAAGCTTGAAAAGAGTCTGAATACTACTTTTGTCACTTTGATTCCCAAGAAGACTGGTGCCATGGATGTGAGAGATTTTCGCCCTATTAGCTTGATTGGGGGGATTTACAAGATTATTTCAAAGGTTCTTGCAAACAGATTTAAGTCCGTTGTGGGCAAGATTATCTCCAACACTCAGAATGCGTTTATTGGTGGTAGACAAATATTAGACTCTGTGCTTATTGCTAATGAATGTGTGGATAGTCATATTCGATCGGGGGAACCTGGACTTCTGTGTAAGTTGGATTTGGAGAAGGCTTATGATCATGTGAACTGGGACTTCTTGCTTTATTTGTTGCAGAGATGTGGTTTGGGGGAAAAATGGAGGAAGTGGATACGCTTTTGTATTTCTACAGTGAGATTTTCTATTCTTGTAAATGGAACCCCAGCCGGTTTTTTTAGTAGCTCTCGTGGGTTGCGACAAGGAGATCCTCTTTCTCCTCTGTTGTTTGTGGTGGTTATGGAGGCTTTGAGTCGGATGTTGACTGCCGCTTTGGATCAGGGTAATTTGACTGGGTTCTCAGTGGGCTCCAGGGATTCCGAGGCCGTAGTTGTGAATCACCTGCTGTTTGCGGATGACACTTTGATCTTTTGTGGCGCTCAAGAAGAACAGATTCGACATCTAAGATGTATTTTCTTATGCTTTGAGGCAGTTTCTGGCTTGAGAATTAATTTAGAAAAATCAGAAATCGTCCCTATTGGTGGAGTAGAGGATGTCGAAAGGCTGGCTAATCTTCTTGGATGTAGGGTTGCTTCTCTGCCTATGACTTATTTGGGTTTGCCGTTGGGTGCTTCTTACAAGTCCACCTCTATTTGGAATGGTGTTATTAAAAAAATGGAAAGGAGGTTGGCGGGTTGGAAGCGGATGTACTTGTCGAAGGGTGCTCGGTTGACTCTTATTAATAGTACGCTCTCCAACATCCCCATTTATTATTTATCTTGTTTCCTATTCCAGTGAGGGTGGCTAATCGTCTTGATAAAATTCGAAAGGATTTTCTTTGGGGTGGCATTGGTGACGAGACCAAATTTCATCTAGTTAATTGGAACAAGATTTGCACACCTTTGCCTACAGGTGGGTTGGGAGTTCACAATTTCATCCAGCTCAATCGAGCTCTCTTGGGTAAGTGGCTGTGGAGATATGGTAGGGAGAGAGAGGCTTTATGGCGTTTGGTGATTGATGCCAAGTTTGAGAGTTTAAAGGGGGGGTGGTGTTCGAAAGAGGCTTCGGGTTCATTTGGAGTAGGTGTATGGAAGCATATTAGGAGGGGGTGGGAGGAATTTCGTAATTTTGTTCGGTTTGAACTGGGGAATGGATCAAATATTAGCTTTTGGCAAGATTGGTGGTGTGGGGATAGATCCTTGGAGCAATGCTTTCCAGCTCTTTTTAATATAGCAAGGAATAAAGCCGCGACAGTAGAAGATAATTTGGTGGTTCATAATGGTGCTATTCAGTGGAATGTTCTATTCACGCGACATATTCAGGATTGGGAGTTGGATATGGTCTTTTCTTTCTTCGATCGTCTATACTCCAGTTCGGCTCGACATGGGGAGGGTGACAGGTTAGTGTGGAATCCCTCTAGAAAATGTCTATTTGAGGTGAGATCCTTCTACAAAGAGCTTATTAGGAAAGGTGGCCCTGTTGTCCCGTGTTTTCCTTGGAAGAATATTTGGCGTGTTAAGGCTCCAACTAGGGTGGCCTTCTTCGTTTGGTCAGCTGCTTTGGGCAAAATTTTGACGCATGATAACTTGCGTAAGAGGAAGGTGATAGTAATTGAGTGGTGTTGTTTATGTAAGAAGAGTGGGGAGTCTATTGATCACTTGTTGCTTCACTGCGAGGTAGCCCAGGCTCTTTGGAGCTTTGTCCTTACTTTATTTGGGGTCGAGTGGGTTATGCCACGTACGGTGTTGGAGTTGCTGAATAGTTGGGGGGCGGCGCTTGGGGGTGGTCTTGCTATTGAGGCTTGGCGGTTAGCTCCTTTATGCTTGCTGTGGTGTATCTGGAGGGAGCGGAATGCTAGGCTGTTTGAAGATGTAGAGACATCCATGGTGGAGCTTCGGAAGCGGTTGCTCAATACTTTATATTTTTGGATAGCGCCCCATCATAGTTTGAGTTCTTTTACTTATGTAGAATTTTTAAATTTATTCTCTGTTCGTCCCTGTTAGGGGTTCTCTTGTATACTTCCCGTGTATAAGGGTTGCGCCCCTCTGCGCTTTTTATATAATTGCAATTACTTATCAAAAAAAGAAGTGGGGAATGGATCAAATATTAGTTTTTGGCATGATTGGTGTTGTGGGGATAGATCATTGAAGCAATGCTTTCCAGCTCTTTTTAGTATAGTGAGGAACGAAGATGCGATGGTGGGGGATAATTTGGTTGTTCATAATGATGTAATTCAGTGGAATGTTCTTTTTACGTGACAAATCCAGGATTGGGAGATGGATATGGTCCTTTCTTTCTTCAATCGACTATACTCCATTTCGGCTCGACATGGAGAGGGTAACAGGTTTGTGTGGAATCCCTATAAAAAATGTTTATTTGAGGTGAGATCCTTCTATGAAGAGCTTATTAGGAAAGATGGCCCACCTTTTCCTTCTTTTCCCTGGAAAAATATATGGCATATTAAGGCTCCAACAAGGGTGGCTTTCTTCGTTTGGTCAGCTGCTTTGGGCAAAATATTGACACATGATAACTTGCGTAAGAGGAATGTTATAGTGATTGAGGGGTGTTGTTTGTGTAAGAAGAGTGGGGAGTCTATTGATCATTTGTTGCTTCACTGCGAAATCACTCGGGATCTTTGGAGCTACATTCTTATTTTATTTGGGGTACAGTGGGTTATGCCACGAATGGTGTTAGAGTTGTTGAATAGTTGGGGGGCGGCGATTGGGTGTGGTCGTGCTAAAGAAGCTTGGCAGTTAGCTCCTTTGTGCTTATTGTGGTGTATTTAGAGGGAGCAGAATGCACAGCTATTTGAAGATGTAGAGACATCTATGGTGGAGCTACGGAAGCGGTTGCTCAATACGTTATATATTTGAATAGCGTCCTATCATAGCTTGAGTGTCTTTACTTATGTATACTTTTTAAAATTATTCTCTGTTCGTCCCTTTTTGGGGTTCTCTTGTATACTTCCCGTGTATAAGGGTTGCGCCTCTCTGCGCTATTTTTGTAAATTGCAATTACTTATCAAAAAATAAAAATAAAATAAGGGTGAAGTTGCTGTCCTCAGTAATTTTCAGTTTTGACAACTTAAAGCTTTTCATATATGGGGCTTATGTGCAATGCAGTATTGAGACTAGTCTTATATGATTTTGAAGATCATGTTGTTAGGAGTCTAGGGTAAAACAATTTTTAATTAGGGTCACTTGTTTCAAAGTCGTAGCTGTTTTTATGTGTAGGGACAGATCTGGAATTCTACAGGAAGTCCAGCATAAAACTTTACTTTTTGGGCCATTTTCTTGATCCCCCCCCCCGAGGTAGGATGGGCAGTTGGTCAGATCTAGTAGGATCGTACATGGACGCTAGTTGGAGTCGGTGGCTCTTCTTTTCACAAAAATCAATCGAAATAAAATAAAGTTTTCAATGAAATCTCGACCATCTAATCTATAAGATATATAAGAAGTTTCATAAATGGGTCTATATTTATAGTGTCATCTCTTTTCTGTTATTATTATTATTTTGTAAAGTCAACTTTTTAGTCCTAGTCCTAGTCGGTTACGAAAAAGTAAAAAAGTTGTATGAAAATGCCTCGTGTACTCGAGAATTTGGACTCTGATTATGAGATATTGAGTGATTTGACTTTGATACAAGAGTGCCTACTCTGTGCTTCCTTCTCTCTCCCTCTTTCTTCTTCCTCTCCTTTGGTGTGCTGTTCATTGGTTACTTTTCACCACAAAAGAACAGTCCTTGAATCTATCTTTCCTTCTCTGCAAGCCCAAAGCATACCTCTTTTACTACACCCTCAAACCCTTCCTCTTCTCTTATATACCTTGAAACCCTTTAAACCCAAAACTTTCCATGACCTTACGCCATCAAACAGCCCTTCCAATCAGCTTTAAAGGAACCATCTTAGTGTTTTTGTTTTTGTTTTGGTTTTTTGGTTTTTTTTGTTTTGTTTTGTATTTCCTTTGGCTGGAAAGTGTGTTAAAGAAAAGCTAAAATTGAAAGCCCAGGGGCATATTCCAGACTGCAGAACAAGCTCAAATAGCAAAACAACTAAACCAAATACTAAAAGGGCTGCTCATGGAACAACATCTACAACTAACAAAATGAACAAATCCCACTGTCAACAACAAAAAAATAGAATCAAGAATCTTCCAGGTTCTTTGTGGCCTAACCTTCTACTGATTGGTAGACACCCTTTTTATGGTACACAGCCAATGAGTTATTTCCTGTTGAACAGAACTGGCATTTATTCGATCTGATCTAATGATGTAAGCATTTCTTTCCTTCAAAATAAAACAGACTAAAACAGCAAAAAAAGAAGAAAAATTCAGAGGATTTTAGATTCTTCCCTTTCTGAGTATGGCATATCCATTGGATAGTCCTTCCAGCCCCTACAAATACATGGGGCTTTGACTCCATGTGTATGTGGCACAAAGAGCAACAATTACTGGCATTTATTCGATCTGATCTAATGATGTAAGCATTTCTTTCCTTCAAAATAAAACAGACTAAAACAGCAAAAAAAGAAGAAAAATTCAGAGGATTTTAGATTCTTCCCTTTCTGAGTATGGCATATCCATTGGATAGTCCTTCCAGCCCCTACAAATACATGGGGCTTTGACTCCATGTGTATGTGGCACAAAGAGCAACAATTACTAGAGATGATGCCGTGACTCAAAAGTTGATCCTAAATAAGCCTCTCCTGATAGCCAACCATAGAATCATAGCATGTCTACTGTCTATGGATTGCCATGTGAAACCAGACAAAAGTAGACCGAGCCACATGCCTTCCCCTTGCTCTAATAAGCTCCCACATAGCCTTAAACGGTGGAAAGCCATTAATGGAATCAGTCCAGAGTTTCTCGCTGCCTGTTTCAGGGAATGCTTCATGGTTGAAAATATCAAGAGATTGCTTTATATCTACTGTTCCATAATTAGATCGAGTCTTTTTAGCGGAAAGTAAAATGGATGAAGCTCTAAAAGATTACCTTAACAAAGTAGGACCCATGCAACTTGGATTAGACATAGCAGCCAATAAAAATTACTCTATGGTATCTTACAATAGAATTTTTCTCCGAAAGAGTATAATAGTGGCCAAATTCAGGCCGTGTGTTTGGCAATTAGAAGGAGGTGAATGTAATTATTACCTAGGGTAGATTGTAACTCACCTTTGTGTGGGTATGGTGATAGTGCCGTTGACTGCCTGTGAAACAGTTCCTTTTTTGAATACTGACAGCCGTGTTTATGTTTGTCCCACATGGAAAGAAGGAAGCAATGACATTTGTAGTGACGTTTGTTTCTCTTGACCTTCTTGTTCAAACTTCTGCAAACATTGTCACGCTTTTCTGTGTTGTACTAGGCCTTGTTTTCTTTTTCATTTGAAAAAAAAAAGTGAGAGTTGTGCTATTTCTGTTTTCTTGTGTTTTCTACTTTCCTGTATAGCTTCCTTCACTTATCCTAACTTTCTTTTAGATATTTTTTCTAAATTCTTCCTTGACTCTGTTCGGTTTTGGGAGTAGTGAAATGTTTTTCTTTTCCCGATTAGTAACTTTAGAGATATGTGTTCATGCTCAGTTTTCAGTGTAAGTCTGGGCTAATTTGGGTTTTACTTATTGTTCAGGGACTTAGTGGTCAGCCACTTTCAGGACCTGATATTGGTGGGTTTGCTGGAAATGCAACGCCAAAGCTTTTTGGAAGGTGGATGGGCGTAGGTGCTATGTTTCCTTTTTGCCGTGGACATTCTGAAATTGACACCATTGACCATGAACCCTGGTCTTTTGGGGAAGAGGTTTGTCCTCCTTTAGCAATACAACAATAACATTATACTAATTTTCAACTTGTGGTATGTATGTGAATGAGCATATTAACTTATTGATCATGGAGCACTGTACCACTTTAGTTCTGATACTTATAAAGGGAGCCATATTGATAAAATATCTATAACAAAAACTGATACCTCTTGGATACTACAATTTCATAGACGTGCCCATAATTTTAGAATGATATTTTTAAGTTAGAAAACTTACGTAGTATGTCATGGATACTCCTGGGCAAGTGCCAATGCATCAAAGCACCTTGAACAGAATGTTGACGTGCATTAAAAATAGGATGGGACCTTGAACATTAAATGATCTATGTACTATCTAAGTAATCTTATTGAAGAAAAAGGGTGCTAAAGTGTTTTTTTTATAAGTAAAGGAGAATTTCATAAAAGGCAAAAAGCGCCCCTAAGTATACAAGCAGTATACTGCCTACAGGAAACACCTAACTAAAATGAGCAAAAGAAAGACCCAAACAACCCAGCACCATACAAAACCCAAACAAGAAACACCACAAAACACCTAAAACCCGAAACCCACAAAATGTTTGATGCTAAAGAACGTGAGCCTTGCCTTTCCCATGCCTGAAGTCTCAAAGTTTATGGTGCATTCTAAATTCAAAAGCACCCTTTTTCCTCTTGACTTAGAGCAAGCACCCTTTTCCTCCCGAAGATGACCCTCTTCAATGACTGTTAAGAGAGCTACAGTCTGATCCTCATGCCCTTCACATGAGATCCCCACCACAGGACAAATGTCTTGAACACAAAACAGAGCCAATCCAAAGGAGTGGCAAGGGAAAAAAAACCTCAAGGGGAGGGAAAATCCCCATCCTCCCCATCCTCCTCATCCCTTTGATCACCTCCCTTATCCTTCACAATCAATGCCATCAAAACAAAATTAACTGGCAATTTCTGGGCATGAGCCAATCCTATTAGACTTATGTCACCTCCTTTATCCATCGCGGAGAAAGCTGCCGTAGGGGACTAACAAAACGGCAAAATCTGGCAACAAGCCAAGCCTAGTGCTACCTTCGAGGACTAGGGATGGGCCAACTTAGGAGAACAACCATGAACCGCAACAGAGGACAACTCGGACTGAGAAAAAACCCCTCGTCGGAGAAGACCCCTCGAGCCGAACATTAGACTGGGCTACGATGGTAACAGACGACGGACTCTAGACCACAACTGGCTGGACTTCCAGCCTTGGAGGGAACACACCGACGTCATTTAGGCTTGCCGGAGAAGACCCAACATGCCGGACCTCATTAGACGAAATCGTCGGGACAGAAACCAAGACATCCGCCGGCATGACCACGGGCAAGCCATTCGGCTCAAACGCTGAAAAAAGCCCAGAAAACCCACCTGGAACCGTGCACTGACCGCCTACCAAAGGCAAAACACCGGGGGGGACATTGAAAGCCTCTCCCGCAAGAAGACGCATATCCAACTTCAAAGCCCTCTTAGCCTTGTGCTTGCAATTATAGAAGTTCTTGGGCTTAGGTGTATTCTGGGAGATTTCTGCCGACGAATACATCGTAACCATACCTACTGGCGAACAAGACCTAGGAGATGCCTGGACATAACCATCGGCGACATCTGGCATCTTTGGCCTAGTTGGATCATACCCCCTCATACTAGAAGACACCATCCTTGACTGCCGACGACGACACCTCCGGAGAGACGAAAGGATTCGGGTAACTACGACCCAAATCAGAACCCATTGAAGGCCCAAGACCTGCGTCAGAACCTGTTAAAAGGCCAGGGCCCATGTCCGCAAAGCCCGCAACAGGCCCAAGGCCCTTACTTGAACCCACATAATTGTCCCTCTTGGCATTGGGCTTAAAAACTAACCGACCAGATCCAGCCCGAACCCAAAAACCTTTCTTGCGGTTAGTAACAAATTTGGGCTTCTGGCCCAGCCCAAAACCTTTCATCCCTTCGACCACACACCCAATGGCCCGATCCACTTTCTTAATTTGATCCAATAGCTTTTTCCACGAATGAAGATACTCAACGTCCTTCTCCTTCTTCATTGATATGCTAGAGTGTTAGTACATGCGAGGTATAGAAAAACACTAAATATTCAGAATCTGTAATTCAAAAAGGGTGTCATACCCCTATCAGATACGACAAATCGTATATATATATATATATATATATATTCAATATTCCATACAAGTATAAAAACTTACCAATAATATTTTCTTACTTTCAAGAATTGAAAAGAGAATTTAGCATTTTCTGCAATACAAAGTGGTATGAATTGTATAAATGTCATCCCATATGAAGCGTAGTTAATAATTTGCACATGATGTATAATTGTCTTAGCATGCCACAGTTTTCTCTTGAACATTAAATGACTGCTATACTATATAGTTGGAATTATTTAGAGTGCATGCATTTTTGAATACTGTACTAGATTAGCTTAAATTGTTCTATACTGAATGAGTAGAAATGACTCTTTGCAGTATTACTTATATTAAATCATTACTGATTGCCCCTGTTAAAATGTTCTCTTTCTGTTCTACCCACAATTAGTTTAGAACTTAATCCAGTTTTATTTGTTAGTGTGAAGAAGTTTGCCGCCGAGCATTGAAAAGGCGCTACCGCCTTATACCACATATATACACTCTTTTTTATATGGCTCATACAAAGGGTACTCCAGTGGCAACACCTACGTTTTTTGCTGGTGGGTTTTCCTGCTGTTGAATAATCAAATTCCATTTGATTGATTTCATGAATGTATTATTTTTTTTTTTTTATGGGGTTCGTAAAGTTATGTTAATTTCTTTTGCAGATCCAGAAGATCCCAGCTTAAGGAAGCTTGAAAATTCTTTTCTTTTGGGTTCAATTTTAGTATATGCAAGGTTCTCATTCAATTCCTTCACAGATAAAGTACTAGGTGATTGTAGAACTTCATATGTGTTTATATGGCTTGGTTTCCTCTGGCATTACTTTTTTATTTTTTTGTTGCGGTTTAAGATCGAACTAATTTTTATAACTTCTAGAATCTGTGAACCTAGTGAAAGCAATTTCTGCATATATTGTTCAGTAGCTGTCTTCAGGAAGTAGGATGGCCAACGTCTTCTCATTTTCTCATTAATGTATCTATCCAGTGGCATACCATACAAATTTCAATTTCTTTTTAAAGATGATCTCCTTCCTTCCAACAATGTCAACCCTCTTTTTCAAGAGTTCATCTTTTAATGAAAAAAGTGAAGCCTTATTGTATTCAAGCCATTACAATGAGAAATTACTAGCCTTTCCATTATCAGATTGTTGTGATTCCTCTAATTCTTGTATCTCGCACATAAGTTTATTCCACATTGTGCAATGTATACTATTGGCATTACTGAGGCAAGTAAAAATAAAGTGCACATATGATGTTATAACCCCCTTGAATTTGAATATGTAATCATAAGCCTGTATAGAATAAATGTCTGTTTGGTGCTGTCTGATTTCATTGCATTCAAGCTATACATTGATTTGACATATGGAATTTGTGCTAATATCCTTGCGATCGTGATTAGCACTAAGCGTGGTCAAGGGTTGGATAAATTGGACTGTACCTTTCCTAAGGGAATTTGGCTACGCTTTGACTTTGATGATTCACATCCGGTATCTATACTGCACATTTTGCTTTGCTTTTTGAAAGTCAATGTTTACCGATTATTAATACTTTTTATTCTTTGTTTTCTCTATTTTTTTTTGGACATGTCAGGATTTGCCAGCTTTATATTTACAAGGTGGATCAATTATACCTTTGGGTCCTCCTCATCAGCATGTTGGTGAAGCCAATCCTTCAGATGACTTGACACTTCTTGTGGCTTTAGATGAACATGGTAAGTTTGATGCTTTCAGTATTCTTCAGAATAGACTTTAATTTTTCAGTTGTTGATGCCAATGAACTCATTATACCAAATTCAGGTCATATTTTGAAGCATGATTGGTTGCCTGAACTGTTTTTGGTCTGGATTTTCTGCCCACCATATTTACAGTCTTGCACGGATTGTTTAAGATGCTAGGTTGGCTTTAAAAATAATTGCCTGCTCTAGGGACATACTGATGTAGATCAGATAGGCAATAATTTCATGAAGTTTGAGATGGAGAGTTCGATCGATCGAAAGGCAAGGTCTGAGTGATCGAAAGGATGAGATGCTGCACAATACTAATTCTCGAGAGCTTCGATTGCCAGTTCAATTGTAACTCGATCGGTCGAAGTGATGAGGTCCTTCAGTCGTAATTTAGAGAGGTTCAATCGAGAATGCAATTTTTCTTTTTATCAATTGGAATTAATGTTCAATTAATCGAACCTACGATAAGGGTATTTTCATATTTTGGTTTTTAGGGCTGCGACCCCACTCCTATTTAAGTTTAATAAGGACGGTCTGGCTGTCCGAACTTTTTATTTTTCAGTTTTCTCAATAAGAAACACTCAAGGAGTGATTTTTCAGTTTTCCCACATTTCCTTGATTTTTCTTGGATTTTTGGAAGAGTTGTGAGTTATTGTGTTTGTAGCTTCAGCTTCCCACTACACCCCGCTGCATCACATACTTCTATTTTTATTTGCAGGAAAAGCTGAAGGTGTTCTCTTTGAAGATGTTGGTGATGGATATGAATTCACTAGAGGTGAATATCTGTTGACACACTATGTTGCTGAACTTCATTCATCAGTTGTTACTGTTAGAGTTTCCGAAACTGAAGGATTATGGAAGAGGGCAAAGCGTCGTCTGCATGTGCAGTTATTGCTTGGTGGAGGCGCAATGGTATGTCATATTTTTTTGAGGGACAATGTTGAAGAGTCTAAGACAGCATATTGTAGTAAATTAAGATACTTTGTTCTCTGTTTTCAAAATTTTCATATGAAATCTGGGTACCTCTAACAGCTTGATATGTGGGGCATGGATGGAGAAGTTCTGCAAATTATAATGCCTTCAGAAGAGGAAGTAAATAAGTTGGTTTCTACCACGGAAAAGCATTACAGGACTAGTTTGGGTAATACAGCTTCTTCAAGGCTCTGTGCTAGCTTGCAATTATTATTTTTTTTTTCTGGTTACGTTTACATATTAATCTGGCTATATTCTAATTTGTTTTGACCTCAATGTCTTTACTGAAACCTTCCGCATAGGTTATTTGATTTGATTTTTATTTAGTAGCTTATTCATCTTTCTCCGATGAATTGCAGTTCTTTCTACAGTACATAATCCATTCAATATGATTTCTTATGTCTTTATGCTTTTCTTTTATCCATAAACTTGATAGGTTGAACAACATTGATCATTAATTTAAGTTTCCTTGAATGCAATTTGTTAATATTTAGATTATCATGCTTTTTGCTAATGAAGTTGTTAACTGCAGAAAGTGCTAAGCGAATTCCAGATGTAGAAGAGGTTTCTGGACAAAGGGGAGTAGAACTTTCAAGGGCTCCTATTGAACTGAAAAGTGGTGACTGGATTCTGAAAATAGTTCCTTGGATTGGGGGAAGAATTATTTCCATGATGCACCTTCCTTCAGGTAATTCATTTGAATGGAATTATTTCCACAAGCATTTTATGATGCACCTTCCTTCATGAAAATATTTGAGAATGGAAGTTTTGCTTATATTATTGATTGTTTTAATGTCACTTCTGAGATAAGCTGACATAATAACTAATGTTTGTATTGCGAAATATGGTGGACGTCTTTTAAAGGATTTGTACGTTTTGGAGGTATAACCTAGATCACAAATTTAGGGTTGGCAAAACGGGTTGGTGTGTCGGGTTCGGGTTGACCCGCCAACTTGAATCCAACATGATTAGCTAAATGGGTTGCCACCCTAAACCCGAACACGACACGTTTATGAGCCGGTAACCCGACACGATTGACCCTTTTAGCTAACGGGTCATGTCGGGTCCTTCCCAGCTTCGGCCCTCCCCTTATGCAATCAAATAGCACAAGAACTAAGGAAAAATGATATGGGCTACTTCGAGGGAGCCGTGACCTCCAAGACATCAAAAGATGTTCTAGGTTTTGATAATACTCAAACATGATATTTTATTCATTAGGATTATGTTTAAATAGGAGACGGTTAGGTCATAAGACATAACCATTAGGTCGATCTAGTCGTCATTTACATCATGCAGGAACCCTAGAGGAATAATAGCTACATGTTACAAGGTTAGATTTAGCCGTCATTGACTTAGACCCTAATAAGAAAGAATACTCACGAATAGCCTATAACCTTATTTGGAATATCTATTCCTTATTAGACTAGGCTACCAAATAAATGGAGATTTACTCCTTATTAGTCTCTAACTTAACTCCCAAGAAAAGATTACATCATCCCCCTAAAGCTCAGTGGGAAGTCCTTCAATCCCTGCCCGTTACGATAGCCCACATTTTTCTTTCACTAGTTAGCTTCGATGACTTGCCTGCCCAAGGCGTAAAGCAAGAAATCAAAATCTTTCTCTCTGTTGCTCGTTCTCTTTCTTTTATATGGGAGAGGAGAGTCACGAACGGCGGTGGAGAGCGGCCCTGTTGGAGTGAAAAAATCAAAAGTTGGAAGAAAAGAAAATGATGCTCGGCTTAGGGTTGTTTGATGTTTCAGTTTCACACTTTCATCTTCTTCTTTTTTTCTTTTTTTTTTCTTTCTTTTTTTTTTTTTTAAAATAAAAAATAAAAAAATTTGGGTTGACCTATTAATAAACTTGTCACAAACGGGTTTACCCAAACTTTGTGTCATGTTCGTGTCGGATTCGTGGGTCGTGTAAAAAATTGTCATCCCTAATCACAATGTGTCAAAGGGATTGATTTGGGGTAGGAATTTGGTATGGCAGCCTTAATCTGAATTTGTGTTTCGGTTGCAATCCAGCAATCTGACTTTGTCTTTTGGGTGCAATCCAGAATTTGGAAAGAGATGTTTATATCAATATACTTACAGAAGAAGAGGAAAGTGATAATGTCATAATTGTCACTATCTCCTTTACAGTAGTCACCGTTGCAGCTACCCTATCTCAAACCATGAGACCACCTGTCACCATCTTAGTTGCCCCTTTTAGTAGCCATTTCAATTAAAATTATTACATGTTTATCTGATTGCTTGGCACTATCTATTAGAATATATTAGGGCATTTGATTTCACACCCCAAGACGCCACAGAAGACCACATATGTTGCCAGAGAGAGGCTAACCTTGCTGGAAACGATCAGAACACGCCAGAAAACGAAGAGAACAGGCCAACGACCACTAGGAAAGCATCTATTGATGCCACCCACCGAAATCCACGAAAATCACAAAAAAGCACCGGTACAACCACTGAGAAAATATTGAAAATACCAACACTGAAAAACACAAGAAACCACCAACGAGAACAAGGTAAACTAGATTTTTTTCTTCTTCGCTTGATATGTTTTCCGGTGACACTATGAGCAGAAGATTAACCACAAGGCACTACCCGTGTGGGCTCTAGCGTTACAAATGGTATCAAAGCCATTTAGTAACGCCAGACCATGTGGTACTGGAGTACTGCATGATGTGGATCTGACGAGGACGTCAAGGGTTTAAGAGGGATAGTTTGTAACACCCTTATCCTTCATTGGGAAGATGAGGAGTAATCCACATAGAGTGGGTAGTTGATAAAGATAATCACGAGTGTTGAGTCCCACATTGCCTAGTTACTAAGTGAAACTGGCTTTATAATGGATTATAGGAAAGCTTCAAATTGACTAGTCCTTTTGGAGTGATAGCGCCAATGTGGCTAACATTTTTCCCTGAATCGTTACATAACGTTTGCATCAAATAGTCCATTTTATTTTACTTTTTCCAAATAGCAATTTTGTAAATTGTAATTGGTTTATATGAAACTTCAATCATGGTCTCCCCAACCCAAGCTGTGTTCGCACTTTCAACTGATTAAAGTAGCTTATTAAGTGGAGAGAACAATCAATACCCATCAAATTGTTCATTTGAGATACTGCAATCATTGTTCAGCACCCCGAATGAACTACTTTTTAAGAATGTAATCTGCATTATCTGTTCTTCATGGTCAATGCTTTGTTTTTCCATGTAATGATGGATGCAGGAACACAGTGGCTTCACAGCAGGGTTGATATCAATGGGTATGAAGAATTTAGTGGCATTGAGTACCGATCTGCTGGTTGTTCTGAGGAATACAATGTCATTGAGTGAGTTGCTGAATTACTTGTTAGCACCAAAATATTTATTGGAGAAGCATAATTTTAACAAAACGATATAGAATCTGATAAATACATCCTTACATTAACTTATCAAACATAGAAATTCACTCCAAAGTTTGTCAAGGGGATCTATGACTCAGCTTATTTTATTTTATTTTATTTTATACGACTAATGCTATGTTTGTCTACCTGCTCTTTTTACTTTTTTCTTTTAGTATGTCCAGCAAAGAGGGAGGGGGGAGGTTGGGAGTGGGGCAGAAGCTGGGTGAATATTTGAAGTAGAAAACTATCTTTCTAGTGATTTAGCATTCACCATCTCACCTTTTGTGGTTAAAATAATATAACAAAAAAATAAGGTCAGCCATTGTAATGTTTGAATACACTGTACACCGATAATTACATGAGGTAGCCTGCTTGTGTGATTTGGTTAAGATAGCTTAGATGTTGGATCTTTTGCTTTTATCTGGCCCATCAAGCTCAGATCCGTGATTTTTTTTCATAGATCTAGATATTCTTCTCATTGATCTAGGATCTCTTGCTTTGATATCACTTGACATGGTGAAGCTTAGATATGGCTATGGTTCAGGAAGGTGTCACCCTTCTGGCTAACTGAAATTAACAGAGGCGTTACGAAGAATTTCCAGAAATAGCACAAGAGGTTATAGGAAGATAGGCAACGTGGTTGAAGTTGGAACTATAGATAATAAATCTCTAGTTTTAGGGTACCCAAAAAATTATCCCAAAATTGTTTCAAACTCAAATTTTGCTCGAGCTCTGAAAGGAAAGCATATCAATTGGGTATTGAAGGTCATGAGGTGAACTCGTTGCTTCTTCTTCCTCTTCTTTTTTTGGTTTTTTTTTTTTTTTTTTTTCCCTTTCCTTTCCGAAATCCATGGACACAGGTTATACGATCAAGGGGAAGAAATTATTATTTTCAGAAGGGCTCAAAACCAATACTGTGGGTCTTTCCAAGCTGGTATTCTGAAAAATACTCTTTTACGTATTCAGTGGGTGAAATACACAATTTGGTTCTTGGGCAGTGTGGTTTCTAATGTGTTTCTTATGCATGAGATTCTTGATTATTTTAGAGAAAATCTGAAGAGAGTTGTGTTAGTCAGGGACAATTATGTACTTCAAGTTAAGCAATAATATACATAAAGTGGTTCCACCCACTCTGGTGATTCTCATTCTTCTGTTTTTATTACCAACAGTCTTGCATGATATCGAAGTTAATGGTCTGGATGGATAGCTACACTGTAGCTGTATATATATATTTTAAATTGAAAATTTCAAGACTAATAAACTTGTTATGACTGCCTCAAAGGGAGGAATGGCAGTAATAGCATTATTGCAACAGTTCTTCCTTTTATTTTCTTTTGTGCTCCTTGAGTACTTCTACAAATTTATTCTCTTGAGTTCTCTTTCCTTGTAGGCGTAATCTTGAGCATGCAGGAGAGGACGAGTCAATTATGTTAGAAGGTGATATTGGTGGTGGGTTGGTTCTTCAAAGGAAAATATATATTCCAACTAATTATCCCAAGTATTTCCAAATTGACTCTAGCATTATTGCCCGCCAAGTTGGTGCTGGTTCTGGTGGCTTTTCAAGGTTTGGTCCTACAACTACTCTCTCTCTCTCTCTCCAACTCTTTTCTCCTTTTTGGCCTGTTAAGAAGGCTGGTAGCTTTTCTAATACTATACCAATTGCAATTGTGAATATGCATATGTTGTCTTGTCTTGAAGTTTTTGAGCTACTTATCATCCTACTTAAGTAGACTAATGTCGACTGCTTGATTTTAATGCCAAAATATTTTTTGATGATGAGGAACCCCTCCAAGGCAGGGTCACTTTGTGTGTTCACCCCTGTTGGTTAAACCTTAGACCTGTGTAAAGCATTCCCTTCACACGGATCAAATAATACTCTGGTTTCGCCAGCGGGCTGACCCCAAGAATTGTTTGCACCCAAGAAGATTCGAACCTTAGGCCTGATGGAAATGGCACCAAGACCAAGGCCCTTATCACTTGAGTCAACCCTTTGGAGTTAATTTTAATACCAAAATATTGACAAAATATTATGAGAATGGCTGCCTTTGAGCCTTGAGTTCTGTCTATTATAAAAGCTTTACACGAATGCCATACATGGAAAGAAAATAAAGTCCCGCATGATTTTAGCCCTATACATATAAACTATATTCGGTCAAATATATGCCAACTATACAAAATAAGAGATGGAGAAATAAGGAAAGAATCGGAGGCTGAAACGTAAGGAAACAATAAACAATTATGGACAGCACAGCTGTCCATTGACAAATATTATCTAATTTACTTCAACAATATCAAGTTTGCATCTAGGTGCTTTCTTGGGCACACCATGTTTGCCTTTGGGCTTCATTGTTATAAGACCCATTGGTAGAGTTCCCCAGTCCACTTTTACTGACATGCATCTAAAATCACAAATTCAATCCCAAAATAATAGGGCTGTTTGGAGTGCACCAACAATGTATCAAGCACACACTAACACCCCATCTCCGGTGTAGGCCTGACTACATATTTACCACAAAAGGGTGTCATGGTGCTGTTGAAATGGAAATAGAAGCAAACACAACAACGAAATAAAAATTCCAAAACATGTGGGGTTTCCCAGTAGTCAAACACAAGACTTGTTGTACAACTAAAACTCTGATACTAGTCACAGACTATCAAGCCTAAAACCTTTGGAAGTGAGCTATTAATGTGTATTAAAGTACACACTAACAATCTAGACCTGTCATGGTGTTGTAGTTCTAATAACCATCTCTGTGATAGCATTTGCAGTTTTCATAGCATTTCATTGTGGGTGTCATGGTGCTGTGAACACAAGTGCTAATGTGCATTCTCATTTTGTGAACAGGCATGCATGACTCAAATGTTTAAAATTTGAAGGCCACGACTGTTTCTCAACGATAACATTCATAGTACAAGATAACCTGCATAAAGTCTACTACCTAGTGCAATATGTTGGTTCTGTGGACATTAAGGACTTCCATCCAATTAGCTTAGTGGGTGGGGTTTATAAAATTATTATGGTCTTAGTGAACAGGCTAAAAGCAGTGTTGGGAAAGATTATTTCTAATTTACAAAATGTGGTCATTGACAGTACATAAATTTTAGATTCATTGCTGATTGCTAATGAATATTTGGATAGGTGGATTAGATCTGGGGAACTTGGAGTGTTGGGTAAATTTGATTTGGAGAAGGTGCATGATCATGTAAATTGGGAGTTCTTGCTTTATTTGTTGAAGAGATGTGGATTTGGGGAGAAATGGAGGGATTGGATTGCGCATTGTATTACTATAGTGTGGGGTTTTCCATTCTTGTTAATGGTTCACCGTTTGGATTTTTTACTAGTTCTCATGGATTGAGATAGGGGGATATGTTATCACCGGTACTGTTTGTGGTGGTTATGGAGGCATTGAGTAGGATGATGGTTTCTACAGTGGAAATGAGACTTTTGTCTGGATTTTTCAATGGGTTCGAGGAACAATGAAGAGCTGTTAGTGTATCATGTACTGTTTGCCGATAATACTTTGATTTTTTGTGATTCAAATTCTGAACAACTACGACACTTGCGGTGTATTTTCTTATATTTTTGAATCTATTTCGGGATTGGAGATTAGTTAAGCAAAATCAAAAATCGTTTCTGTAGGCGAAGTGGGAGATGTAGAAGGGTTGGCCCGTATTCTTGGTTGTAGAGTATCTTCTTTGCCGATGAAGTATTTGGGTTTGCCATTGGGTGCTTCTTATATGGCTATGTCTATTTGGAATGACATTATTGAAAAAAATGGAACGTCGGTTGGCTAGATGGAAAAAACTTTATTTATCTAAGGGTGGTAGATTTACTCTGATCAAGAGTACGCTTTCCAACTTATTTATTATTTGTCTCTTTTCCCTATTTCAGTGGGTGTGGCTAATAAGATTGAGAAACTTCAAAGGGAATTTTTATGGGGTGGAATTGGGGATGAGTTTAAATTTCATTTAGTGATCAGGTCAAGAATTTGCACTGCAATGTAATCAGTTTAATTGAGCTCTTTTGGGAAAATGGTTGTGGCGGTATGCTATGGAGTGAGAGGCTTTATGGAGATTGGTGATAGAGACTAAATAAGATAGTCTATGGGGAGGTTGGTGTTCTAAGAAGGTAACGGGGCAGATTAACATATTTCCCTACATAATTTCATATCTCAATCATAATATAATAACTCAAAATAGTTCATAGCAGCTTAGGCTCACATGTCAAAAATCATATGCTTTCATTTTCAAGGAAAACCTTTTCTTTCATATAAAATAAATCATGTAATAAATATTTACTTACTCGAGAAATGAGTTTATTTGCATAAATCATGCACTAAAATTTAACTACACATGATAGAGGTTTACTTACATACTTAACAATCCAAATGGTAAGAATATTTACTTGCTTTGCTTAAATCTTGGCTAACACGTTCAACCCCGTATCACGTATTCGTCTGCAACACATTATGCTTATTATTTAGGATTCCCCTTCTTTGAAAACCCTAACACTCTGTCTAAACCTTAAACATCATCTTTTCCTCGAGAAAACCCTAATTCTCCACTTCTGGATTGTCTTGTTCGAACAGCCCTCACCGAGGTTAGACCAAGACACTCTGTAACTTTCTCATTCGAACGAGACATATTGTTCTTGCCTTGTTTGAACAAGAACCATTCTCGTTCGAATGAAAACTTCTTGCCTCGAGATTTTCATGTACAAAATCACCTGAATCCTAATTTTCTTATCACCAATCTTTTCCTCCATACCATTCAATCATAATTAACTGAACATGCGTTCTAAAATATCCAATTTATCGTCAAAATTACTCATATGAATCAAAAACCTAATTTTCTCATTCGAATGAGACATATTGTTCTTACCTTGTTCGAACAAGAACCATTCTCGTTCGAATGTAAACTTCTTGCCTCGAGATTTTCACGTACAAAATCACCTGAACCCTAATTTTCTTATCACCAATCTTTTCCTCCATACCATACAATCATAATTAACTGAACATGCATTCTAAAATATCCAATGTATCGTCAAAATTACTCATATGAATCAAAAACCTAATTTTCCCTTCTTATTCATCTATCAATAAGCATAATGCAAATAATCATCATAACCTCTAGTCATCGATATTCTTTTTTCTTTATAAGTAACCGCAAATTCATTAAAAAGTGCAAAGGCGCAACCCAAGTACACAGGAAGTATTTAAGAGGGAATCCTAGCTAGTAGCAGAGAAGATATCTAAAAAAGCATGAAAATTCGAAAACTACAATCTGAGGTAGTTGCCAAAGAAAGAGTCTTAAAGAATAAATCCCTTAATTTCACTAAGGTCCTATCGCGGTCCTCAAAACTACAACTATTTCTTTCCCTCCATAGACACCACATTAGGCAAGATAGAATCATCTTCCAAATTGCATCAATAGAACTAAACTATAACTCAAGATAAATAGAGAGAAAACTGGGTAGAACCTTACCTCTATGAATTCCTCCAAGCTTTCCTTCTCGGATTTCCTCTTTTAAGGTTTTCTCCTTTTCCCTCACTATAAAACAGTCTAAAATCTCTCTATGGAAACTAGAAGACAAGGAAATGGCGAATATGAAATTTCACATTCTGAGTGGAGGTATTTATTGGAAAATTTTGGGCTCGTTTGAATGTTACGTGGCATCCATGCAGGTAGTGAGTTCCAACTCCATAGCTTCAATGCGTGACACATGTCTCATTCGAATGAGATTCATTTCAACGAGATTCATTTCTTAGCCATTAAGGAAGTTTTCAGCGCATGACACATGGCATCTGGTGCAACATTTGACCTAAAACATGGCATCGGACGCGGCATGCTGACGTGATACGTTGTTGTGGCATCTAACATGTGGCGTTCCAATGAAAAACACCTCTTGTTCATACGAAACTCTTTTCGTTTGAACGAGATCCTCGTCCAAACGAAAAATGCTACAGCTTGCGCATGTGGAAGTAAATTAGGCATAACTTTTGCTACAAGTATCAGAATCGCGCATATGACCCAAATTTGAAAATCTTTTTTTTGGCGTGCACGTCATGGCCACACAGCTACGCTCAATGTGAGTTTTCAGGCCCAAAATCCAATCGTTTTCACCTCTGAATCCTTATTTTAAGTTATTTTCTGTCATTTTTTGGAAATATTCATTTTCTTCCGGTGACAACAGATTCTCTAACTCTATCCTTTGTTAGAGGTTGCCCATGATCCACTCTTTTCTACAATTGTTAATTCTGTTTGGAAACTCTCATTTCAAGACACTTGAACTAGTAAAAGGAGGTGCCCATGACTGATCCGTTTATGCAAAGTGAAGCTGATGTGGGAGAAACAATAAACACAGAACTCACACTGTGAAAATAGATAAAGTAGGGGCAAGAAGCTAAAGAAGAGAAGGAAGAAGGTAGAAAGTGAGAAGTCTGGGAAAGAGAGAGAAGAGAGAAGAAGCTAGGGGAGAGTAACAGAGAGAAGAGAATCAATTTCTCATAATTTTATTTCATTAAAGTTTGTCTTCATTGGAGTACAAGAAACTTAAATAGACTAACAGACTAAACCCTAGGGCAACACCCATTTATTGACTTATCTAACATGATCTAGGGCAATGCCCATTATTGAATTACCCAAAATAATCTAGGGTAATCACCTATTTATTGAATTACCAAAAACAACACCATTGACTCTTAAAAATTAATAAAACATAAAATTAAATATTAACAACGTTGCTTCGCCTTTTGCATCATACTAACTTTATTTCATATACTTTGTCTTTCTAACTTTGACTCTGCTTCTGCCTTTTTACTTTATTTCCCTCTTTGAAATTCATACATAATTTTTTGTTATGCTTTTGTGCTGTAGACTTGTTTGCTTGAGAGTACACCCGATGTTCAACCTCTTGCACCCCACAGAATCTTTTGTGTCATTCACATCCATTGATGGGTCAAAGCATGAAGTGTGGCCAGAATCTGGGGAGCAGGTTTATGAAGGGAATCTACTGCCTAATGGTAAATTTTTTGTTTTCACTTCTTTAGAATCTTCATTGCCATCATAGTCAAAGCTAGTTTACTACGATGAGAAGGTAAAAAAATCTCTTGAGAAACCAAGAAATTGAGGGCATGAAGACGAACTTGGACAAACTCTCTCTCTCTCTCTCTCTCTCTCTCTCTCTCTCTCTATTTATCTTTTATTTTTTATTTCCTTAAAGATCTGGCAGTCAATTGATTTCATTTTGTTCCTTGAACCCTCAAAGGAAAAACCCCCAGACTAGCCCTAAAACTGCATCACTTCACAGTATCGTCATTACATATTTGTCCTTCCTCCAATAAGTTTTCCAGGAGACATAAGATGATTGTCCTGAAGAATGGGAAATTGATCTTTCCATGTAAAAACTGTTAGCTAATTCTTTTTCTTAATTTATCAATTTGTTAAAACTATTAAATTATGCTCAAGCTTTTAAACAAACAAACAACTAAACAAATAGATGTCTTCCAGGTCCTAGAATTGTTATACCATAGTTACTTTTTTGGCAATGTTAGAAGCTGGGATTTCCAAACCTAAAGTAGAACTTTAAGGAACTTATTAATGCCCTTTTGCTTATAGCCCTTTTTTTGTCAATAAAATCCAAATTTCCTAAAGCAGGAACAGGTTCACAATCATTTGTGTGCTCATGCATTTTGACCTCCTTCGTAATGGCTCTTTTTGTAGAGAATAGCTACACATACTCCCACTCCTACACTTCCAAGTGCACACTCCCTAACGTGCCCATGAAAATCATCATTAGATTTTAGATGGATCACTAAAATCTTTTTTGTAAACCTTTTATATTTTCTTGTTTTAGAGGGGTCCAAGTCCCATTATTCATAGCTTTTTCCTGATGAAAAATACTAAACCTCCCATCAGTCTATGAATAGAGCTGCATTATCAGATTAATGAGAAAATTAACTTGATGAAAGGGTGTTAGGAATAGTTTTTCTCAGTCTCCATGGTGGAGATGCTGGGATCTTAATGAAGGAATCAAAATAAAATTTACGGGTTTGGATTTTATAAATGTATAATAAATGAAGAAATTAATATAGATTTAATATATATAATAAATAGATTAAAAATCTGGTGGGGGCTGAAAATGTTGGACTTGTGGGTTTATTAGACCGTCTATAACCAGAAAAATAAAGAAGGGAAAGCGAAGACGGCAAGGTAAAGTGTAGCTTTGCTCTAGGGTTACTAGGATTCTTTCCTAGGGTTTGAATGTTTAACACATTCATGCAAATGGCTGTAGAAAACGAAGAAAATAACAGAAATTGTAGTGGATTAGCAATGTGTTTGCTTGCTTCCTTTTAGTTCTTACTAACCAGTAGTTGTCCAGAAAGTGGCTTGGCAAACGGATATTTTGTGATCCAGTAAGAGAAGATTTAAATCCGTTGTTGGGGATGACATAATCCCCAATCTGTTTTAACAAAGAACAATATGAAAACCATCAAAAGTGCAGGTCTTTATGTCATCTCAGCATCAAAAGGGGTTTGAAAGTATTAGCTAATGCTTACCAAGATAGAAACTCATTACTTGGTTGATGAAATTGAGTGACAATGTCCTAGTAGAAGTTGGACATGCTGTTCATTTCCGCATGTTATGATGTGTCCCAAATACTCAATATCTATAGTTAATAGCTGATGTTACTATCATATCCAAAGATGGCTTACACAAGTCATACAAGTTAATCCTTTGTCTTCTTTCTAGAAGCATGTTTTTCATTCACATTTAAGTTTCTGTTGGCTTTGTATTAAGGGCCAATATGGCAAGGCAGTAACTTT
Source organism: Alnus glutinosa (assembly GCF_958979055.1). Classification (NCBI taxonomy): domain Eukaryota; kingdom Viridiplantae; phylum Streptophyta; class Magnoliopsida; order Fagales; family Betulaceae; genus Alnus; species Alnus glutinosa. The sequence continues at coordinate 18,528,484 of NC_084898.1, read as the reverse complement.
GCAAACTATGAGAAGCTGTAGCTACTTTGAAAAGCTACCATGGGTTGCTTCTCAAAGGCTAACAGAAAAGCCGAAACTTCCTCACAAAAATGTTGTACAGCTAAAGAACCATTTAAGTTTCAGCCGGAGTATAGGGTAGCTTACAAAAGCTGAAGCGCTCCTCAAGAAACCACAAAAAGCCCCAACCAGGCCTAAGTTATTCATTATTTAACTTGGTTTGTAGGAATTATTCGTACAAAGGTGATCTTGGAACCTTTTTAAAACTTTAACGTGTATTTGCCTATCTCATTGATCAAGTTGGTTTTCATTGCGGTTCTTGTTTCAGGTGAATGGCTGCTCATTGATAAATGTCTGAGCTTGGGCCTTGTCAATCGATTTAATGTTAATGAGGTTTTCAAGTGTCTCATCCATTGGGGAACAGGGACAGTTAATTTGGAGTTGTGGTCGGAAAATAGACCTGTTTCAAAGCAATCACCTCTCCAGATCTCCCATGTGTACGAGGTGATAGAAATCCCTTAATTTGTAATCAGATATGTAGATTAGAGATTCTAAGCTGGTATGTCTCTTAATGAGCTTGAAACTTAACTTGCATCCCCTGAAGAATGTATCTTATATTGTAACTACCTTTTTAGCAATTTTTTTTTTTCACTTTCACACCTGATATCCTTCTATATCTGAAGAGCTATAGATATACTTCTATACTTGAGGAGCTGAAGAAAAGTCAAAATGGTGGTTCTGGAAATAAATTTAAAAATGTTAATATAGAACTTAAATATATGTTGTTTCAGTACTATTTTTTCCTACACTGAACAAAAAGCAGTTATAGGAATAATTAATTTGCTTTGAAATCAGGTTGTTTTCATGAATAATTGTTTTTGTTTTTTTTTTTGTAAATTTGAAAATAAACAACTGTTATTAAGAAAGGAAAACTACAAGCAAAACTAGTGGAAAAAAAAAAAAAAAAAGAAAGTAAAAGCAATTCTGTCCATTAATAACTACTAATTATTGCTGAAATGAAAGGGAGTATCAAACTTGGTTGACCAATAAGTTTATATCGCATCAGTAGATAATCCTGTGTTTATGCAAGTCAATACATTTAAGCATTATTGGCCTCTAAACTCAAACTGTAACGGCAAGTCTTTGGTTCCTTTGTTTATTTGGTCGCTCTCTCCTTGATAGCCTTCTCTTTCTCCTTCAAAGTCTCTCCTCCCTTTCCCTTTTTCCCCTGTTCTCCAGGAAGGACATAAAAGAGTTTCTCTTTTTCTCTTCAACTCTTCTGACTTCGACGTACGCATAACACTGCATAAAAAAATTAACAAAATAATTGAAGCACCTAGAGTATGTCGGCTAGTTCACTTGGGGCTTGGGGCTTGGGGCTTGGGGCTTTCTTTCTCGCAGTTTCCTCCCCCCCCCCACCCCCAAAGCTACCGTTGGCCTGAGTCTCTGGCTAGGCGAGAAACCGTCATTGTGCGGTTGTCGTTCATTTATGTTTAGTGCTTTCTCCAGGTCCAACAACTGCTGTGTTGTTGTTGTTGGTTTTAGTTTTCCGCTTTTGTATTTCTAGGCTATTAATTTTCTGTATCCCCTTTGTATGCCCTGTAATTGTTGCTACGCAAACTGTGTTAGGGTCCTATGAACTCTGTACACCTTTAAACCTCTTTGTTGGTGGTTTGAGTCATTGGGATCCGTATCAAAAACTAATAAGCCTGTGTCTTATGATGCATTGCATTCACATACTTATACTCTTAGTGTTTATTTTAGGTTGACTAGCCCTTGTTTTGATGTAATTTTCTTTTCAAGTATCTATAAAAAAAAAAAATAAAAAAATAAAAAAAAATAAAAAAAAATGCATTACTGTACATCTTCCATTATTTCTGTAACGCCAAGACCCAAAAGAGTATAGTCCATTAGCCATAAAGCTTAAGAGGCACAAGGTTATATATTAGGACGCCATAGGACTTGTAAACTACTACAATGAGAAAATAATATTTTTGCGGAAGCATAAGTTTTTAACATAAAGAGTACACAACAACACGACTTAACAAGTTAAGTGATCTATCTTTCTTTTTTTTTTTTGTCTGTGCCTGATGCACTTACTAACATAAAACATAGTTTGACAGAATATAAATACAATAAAGTAGCATAGTAGATGATATGATGACCCCCAAAAGCCTAAGCATTCTGGCCACCTACCCATCTGCCTCAAAACTTGAAAAGGGGGAGAAAGTAAGGGGTGAGTGAAAGGCTTAGTAAGTAATATTCTCAACCAAGTTAAAACGGTTGAGGTTGGAACTTTTTGAAATAAAGTAACATTACAATTTTGAATGTGAGACTTTAAGCATATAACATAAAGTAATTACTTGGGTTAAACTTTATTTTTCTATCCTCAAAACATTTTTCTTAGTTTTACTGAAAAAAAAATATGTTTAGAAATATTTCATAAATCATTATCTTTCATCAAACTTGATATAAAGACGTGATTCTTGAATGAGTAAAAATTTATCTTTTCACTTGTCATTTATAGCCTCGCATACAGTATGCATGGAGTTGTGTGATTCAACTTTCGAGAATCAAGCAACACCCATGGCTGCGAGGTGCCAAAGTCAACTGTTAATTTATGGGTGCACTTAGCATGACAACTTAGTGATGGCTACACCACTAAAGCTACACATTCACGCAACTGTAACTATAGTATGGTGCACTCCATCCTAACGCGGTACCGTGTTACTTTTCCTTATGTCAAGTGCCTTAAAACATTCATTTACATATTTTGGTTTTACCTTACACGTGCTTATTCTTTACTTCCTTAAACTTTCAATAATCATATAACTTAGCATGTGAAAAATGGTACCACTTCTTTACGTAAAAATTTCCTTATTCGGCAAGTTTCATAAAATATAAACTTTCCTTATTTAGAAACTATCCATAAATGGAACTTTTATTCATTTGGGAAAAATCACTAAAATAGAAACTTCCCTTATTTGAAATCGTCCTTTTGATACTGAGCATTTATATCCACTGTTGAGTGACAACTTAAAAAAAAAAAAACATATATAAAGCACTAACAAATTATGATAAATGTCATAATAAGTATACGTCATTAAAATATTTAAGGTAAGAATGAAGCATTGCTTTGTAGGGTAATTAAACTTTCAAAATAATCCATTATAACATGTATAGCATGAAATTGAAGGTCCTTGGAATTGAAATGCATTTGGAAGGGATAAAGAGTACCACTTACCTCGTTATTGCAGTAAGGTATGCGAGGATCTGCTAAGACCTGAATAATAAGGTTTGTGAAGACCCTTTTTTTTTTTGAAATCATACAAACGGATTTTCACAGTGGCACAACTACATGCTGTTCAACCAACATATGGCACATGCCCCATAACATGCACCTGATAATCAGAGTTATATCTATGCAGCGAAAAACATAATGATACAATCATTAACTCAGCGGAAAAGCATATCTAAAAATAAACCTGTTGTTTACACAAAAAGAGCTATACACATTTCTATCTGTTTAAGGCTTAATAATGTTATAACTATCACAAAAGAATGGCTATACAAAAAAATAAGTGACACACATGTCACGAGCCATACAAAAAATTCCCAAAAGAATAGATAACCCGTGGTCCATCACATTACAACTGTCGCATCGAGCTCTAGTCGTAATATCTCAGATACAGTGCTACTGGATCGTCATCTAACTCTGGAGTACATGTAACGAAAGGAACATCATTTATACTGTTGTGGAGGGGGTTTGCCACATTCGTATAGGTGAAATGATGAGTTCACTGTCTCAGTACATAATACTAAGACCTCGGTGATATTAAACTGACTGAGTTTTCGCAAATAACCGACTTTTCTTTCTAGTCTTGCATACACTGTAACAACTACCAATTTTATAAACTTTTGTTTAAAAATCCCAATAGCAGATACAACAAACACAAACTAATAGAAAACATTTAAAGCATATTATGTAGCTGTGAACATATATAGAAGTTACAGTAATCCTGCCTTGGAAGCTTCTATATATCGACCCATCTACAATATATTACTTTGATCGGTGGCTTGGACATATGTGCATACGATCACCTTATTATAGGATTTACACCTACAGATAAGTCTTAAGCAGGAAAACATGGCATCTTACTCTTCAATACTAAGATATCATTATGACCAACTATAGAAAACCCAAAAAAACCAACACTATTATGCACTCAATAAAATACATGCATTCTATTCAATACAACAAAGATGCTGGTTGGGGACGCGAGCCCAACGGTCTACAACCACAAGGTATGCCAATGGGAAAACTGCTAGCCTAGTGGCTTTTAGTGCCCTAGGGGAACGCCAGCCCTTTGGTCTTTTAATGCCGTAGGGGAACGCTAACCCATTGGCCTTTAGTGCCCCAGTGGAACGCTATCTTATTGGTCTTTACAAACAACTACCATAGGGGAACGCTAGCCCATTGGTCTTTACAAACAATTGCCATAGGAGAATGCTAGCCCATTGGTCTATAGAAACAATTGTCATAGGGAAACGCAAGCCCATTGGTCTTTTACAACTCACTTTATGCTCAAAACAATATACTTTTGCTTTTTAATAACTATGCCTTTAACACATGCTTTCTTAAACAATGTTCTTTAAAATAGTAAACAATCCAATATGTCAATTTCTAAATCACAATTTGTACAATTTAAATCCCAACAACAGCAGGCAATCAAGCACCTTAAAACAATTCAAATAATACTTTTCATTCATACTTCAATTTCATTAAAATCATTGATATATTTCAACATAATGAGAAACTACTCAAAACATCCAAAACATATATTTCAACATACAGTCGGTTTGAATTTATAAAACACATATATTTTACAATTATATAATATATGAAAATAGTATTTTCTCAGTGAGTAAAATACTCACCTTAAGCCGCGTGTACACCGAACTCCAACGACTCTAAGTCAAACTCGCAAAGTGTCGCTAAAACACAACACATTGCACCATTTAGTTTCCTAACCAATAACCACACTAAGTAGCACTTTGAATCGCTCAAAGGTTACATCATTAAGTTACCCATAAAATTATAGAGTTTACTTTGTCACCCATTAATTAACTAGACCTATACATGGATATATTCTGAGGTTTACAATTAAAATCTCAAATTTATACAAATTGCTAACATTATGACCTCATTTCATAAATACCTATTTTTCATGGAAGCCATAGATAATTTGGGATTAATCAACACTTTAAATGCAATCAATCCACAAATTAACATTATAGAGTTTAAGCACCTAAAAGCCCAAAATTAATTCAACCCATCAAACTTAGGGTTTCTAAACACACCCATAATCATAAAATGGTGTGTTTGTTTTGAATAATATTCAACTTTTTTCAAAAACAAATTATATTTTATTCAACTTTTTCAAAATTTTTCAAATTTTATCTCACAAAGTCAAACCTCGTAATTCGTGCAGTGAATTCGAATAATATTCGGATTCAACACCCAAACGGACCATTACCTCAATAATATTAACCCATGAGTATTTACTTATGGTTAATCACATAAAACACCATTTAATTAAAACACCAAAAAGTTAAGATTTAGGGAAAACTCACCAAAATTCGTCAAACCAATGCCCAAGGTTTGGGTAGCCTCAAGCAAGTTTGCCCTAAATTAATTCAACCCATCAAACTTAGGGTTTCTAAACACATACCCATAATTATAAAATACTAATCTAACCACAATAATATTAACCCATGAGTATTTACTTAGGGTTAATCACATAAAACATCATTTAATTAAAATACCCAAAACTTAGGGTTTAGGGAAAACTCACTAAAATTGGTCAAACCAATACCCAAGGTTTGGGTAGCCTCAAGCAAGTTCCAAATAACCCAATACCTAAAGAAAACACTAGATTAAACTCACATTTACAAGGTTTAACCAAAATCTCTAAAACACGAGTTTAATGATTTACTTCAAAATAACGGTAGGAACGTAGATTTTTATGCGTAGATCACGTTTCCGAAGTCAAATTTGAGTGTAGATGGTTGGATCTTTGTAGATCGGCGTTTCAAAGTGAAAAATCAAAGGGACTTTTAATTTCGTCTTCTTTTTCTGTTTCTTTTATTTTCTATTTCTTTTCTACTTTCTTTTTCTTTTCTATTTCCTTTCTTTTATATTTTCTTTGGACCTAGAAATATCACTCATATTTTATTTCATGACTTCCATTTACAAGTTCATAAGATAAAAATAAAACACATTATTTTATTTTACCACACTAAATAGACTTTTTTTTATTTGATCATAATAAATCCATTAAATATTTTATTGAACATTACAAGGTTCATCTAGGTTAGCCCAGAGTTAGCTACTCAAAGACCCTAATTAGGAGTTTGTCGTCTCTTACACAACCTTTCTGATCCTTCCAAAGAGATTTTTGTTTGTTTAAAAAAAATAATATATTTTTTAATTAATTATTATTATTATTATTTTTTTTCTTCAAGAATCTCAAAATTGTTTTTATGGGGGCTTGGGTCAAGAATTGGCCATTTGGACATCCTCCTAACTAAGTTAAGTACTAAGGCCCAAAACTCACAAAATTGGTCTAAACTAGTGCTATTCACATAGCCTACTTGGCCCATTGGCCCAAAACACATCTAAAGCTATTCACTAAATAAATTTTGGATCAAACACCCACTTAAACATGCCATGGAAATAAATTTTACAGATTTAAATCAAAACAGTTCTTGATGGCATAAATAAATAACATATTTTATTAAAATAGTTTAACATCACTTTAAGTGTTAATATTTAGAAATAATTTATCACTCAAAAGAACCATACTATAAGACTTTTTGGTTATAAAAGATCATGAGCTAATCTAAAATCCAAACTCACTACTCATTTTTAAAACTATTTTTCACATCATTTTACAACTGTGGACTTTTGGTATGAATCTTAGGTCATTTCCATGAAGAATATTATTAAATGGTCATTATGAAGTCTTCTTTATAGCAATGTGATGTTCATAAGCTCATACATTTGGTCATTTACAAAACTCTTGGTCATCTAAGATAATGTAGATGTGATTTAAGAAAATAAAAAATAAGGTACAAAGGTTTGGATACAACACATGCTTTTATGAGGTCTTCCTAACAGGTGCTTTCATGATATAAAAGAAATTTGGCGATTTATGGGTTAAGTTACCTAATAAAATAGTATAGTCACATTTTCATGGTTTAAGAAAAGATTTATACAACATAGGCAAAATATCTCATCTAGGTTGAAGCATTATATTACATAGTTTTAAACACCCAAATAAAATATAACATACAAGTTAAAGCATAACATAAATAATAGCTTGAAAGAGGAGAAGATGGGTTACTTACAAAGTTAAGGCAAAATCACACTAGAAGTGAAAGGCTTCTTTAATGAAGAAGGAGTGGGATGAGCTCTTTGAAGAGTTGAGAGTGTGAGGAAAATGCAAGAGGAGATGAGATGAAAAATCAGAGGCATAGACACGTGGTATAAGGATTTGAAGGCAAGGAACAAGCTTCCTTACTTTGAGGAAGTTAAAAAGAAGTCGTGCTCTTCCAAATGAAGAAAAATTGCTCCTATTAACTAGTTGATCATATGTAAAGCATACTTTTCTTTCTACATAGGTGATCTTATGCATAAGGTGGTTTGTGATTCCAAGACAATTTAACTAATAAGGGTCATCTATAATTAAACATGATTAGAAGTAGTTAATGCATATAATTAAAAGATGTCATGTTACATTAAAATCATAAGGTTTTATTTTATATTGTTTTATATGGCATATGTTATCAATTAATCCTTAATTTATGAAATCAAGTATTTTTCATGATCTCTTTTATAAGGCTCGATCCCATCTTTATTAAGCTTATAAGGCTCGATCCCATTTTTATTAAATTTATTAGGCCTAATAACATGATTCTTAAGTTTAGACTCAAGACCTTGGTCAAAATTTCCTAACCAGAAACATGAGGGTGTTACAGAAGCATTGGGAAATGAGGGATCGAGCGAAAATCTTGTATGCTAAAAGAGCAAGTCAATAACAACATTTCCACTGCCTGACTAGCCATCCTAGCCGACCAAATGTGAATGGGGGCAATTGATAGAAATGGGCTTAAGACTTGGGACACGACCTGTAGGTTAAAGGACCACTCTTGCTAGGGCCCAAAAGGAGCCCAAAGGAGCATGATATGAGGCTCATCAGCACAAGAGCCCAAGAGGGCTCGAGAAACCTAATAAAAGGTCTCATTCTCTCTCCCCGACTCAGGTATGTTCTAACACACACACCCTTCTCTCTCTAAGAGTAAGGGAGCTATCTCCATGGAGTCAGGAACCATTCTTCCTTCACTCAAGCCTTCGATCTCCTGACTATAGGCCTACTGATGGGTTACGAAGGTTGTGGTGAATTTGTATTGAATTTGCGAATTATTTAAAAAATTATCGACCAATCCCAACAACTCACGTGCTCTCCGCTTGTCTTATTTGGCCCCTGTGGTCGAAGCTCAGTGCATGGGCTCCATAAAAGAGATACAAGGCGCACGTGCTTCTGAGCTTCTATCCTTCATCCATCCATATGTCCAACTATTTACCTTGCAATTAAAATAACGATAACAAAATGGTGGAACTAATAAAGTAGGGAAAGGAGTAGTACTCCGTCCAATGGGAGAAGTACAAGTATGGAGTAACAGGGTTGGTGGAGGAGCATCGGATTCATGCATGGGCATCAACAGGACAGTACCTATAAAAGATGCGACACTGGGAGTGGACCATCATCACTGGTGAGGTTGAAGAAGCTTCCTGGTGCTGCTCTTGAGGCCCTCTTTTTTTCATCATCGCCATCTCCGTTTCGCTCCATCAGGTTCTTACTGCTTCCCGATCGGTATTTGATTTTAACGGAAATGCGTACGCTGGTTGAAATATTTTGTAAGATTAATTTTGGTTTTGAGAAAACTAGGTATAGCTAGTGATAGATAAATGGAGAAGAATACACTTTTATTTCTATGTATTTACTTGATTATAATATGTCGACATGATGGGGTATTTATACAGGAAACTTGAGTTACATAGCCGTTTTGAATCACATAGCCAAAGCAAAATTCGTACTTGTTTTCAATGTGATGTGCTTAATCATCCAGAATTATAAAATTTGTCTTCCCTTGCGAATTTATGTCGATGACTGATAGAGACAAAAAAATCAAAGGCATACCATCTTATTAATAGATTGATTTGTCTTGTTTTGACTTTTAAAGTATAGTCATTACTGATCAGGCATTTTCAATAATGAAAATTCAAAAAACAAGGCTTCGCAAAAATAAAACGAGGAAGAGTTTCTTGCAAATTTAAATTTAGTTGTCTATATTGAAAGAGAATTTGCTAACAACTTCAATTCAGACTCGAAACTTGATGATGTTAGTTCTCCAAAAGAATGTATTCTACAATTTTAAACACTTTGTTTTTGTATTTTTGTTTCTTTTTGAACTAGTGCCTACATGACACATGTTACCCTATTGATCTATTAATTTTGACACATAGAGAAGCTATATGGAAAGTTATTCCTGCCTTTTTAATGTGGAGCATTTGGAGAAAAATGAATCGTTGGCTCTTTGAGGATAACGAGATCAATGTGCTTCTTTTTAAATCCTATTTTATGAGTTCTCTTCTGGATTGGACTATTGTTCATGTTCCTAACTTTCCATTAGGAAATTTGGTAGATTTGATTTGTTTTCTAGATTGCAGTAGTAGTTAGAATTTTGGTTCTCTTGTGTACTTTTCGCGTACGAGAAATTTACATCTTTTAATAAAATTATTATTATTCATAAAAAAAAATATTTATGAAATTTGATAAATATACATTTTGTGATGCACATATTGTGGTACAAAATACTTTATTTCTTTTGACTTGTATTTGTCAAACTTTTTTTTTTTTTTTTTTTTTTTTTTTTTTTTTTTTGTGTTTATTGTAAAAATATAGTATATAAAGAGAGAAAAATCATCTTATCATTAAATTTTGGTTCGGCCCCCTCAATTATGAGTTCCTGGCTGCGCCACTGATCTCGTGCTTCTGTATTTGTAAATGTCACTTTCACTTTCAATATCATTTTCTACTGTGTTTTGAATGACAACAAGTGGAGTAGAGATTAGAGAATTTAGGAGAATGCTACATGTTATGTTAGAGAAGGATTCCTAATCCTAGTTTTGGCATGCAGAAAGAAGAGGGTGATATCTAAGATGGCTGGTTCTAAAGAAAAGCCACTCACTGCAAATGTCATCTCAGGGGACATGATTTTTCAACCTATATTGGAAGATGGAGTCTTTCGATTTGATTCTTCTGCAAATGATAGAGATGCAGCATATCCTAGTTTATCTTTCATAAACACCAAGGATAGGGACGTGCCAATTATGACACACAAGGTGCCCGTATATACCCCAACATTTGAATGTCTTTCTAGGCAGTAGATCGTTAAAATTGAGGTCAGTTGCTGCATTGTTTTTGCTTTTTGATAAGCAATAAAAAAAGTTTTATTTGGTCCTTCACCTCCTGAGTAATATTTGTTATCCATTAGATTCTAATTTATATATGGCTGCAATTTCAAGTGTAGCATGCTTCCCTCTTAACTGATGCCATGGAATCTGTTTATAATTTAGCTTCCTGCTGGTACCTCCTTCTATGGAACTGGAGAAGTTAGTGGACAACTTGAGCGGACAGGAAAGAGAGTATGCAATGTTTTCTTTTTTTGATATTCCATCCATGAAAGCTTTATCCTTGCTCTCTAAATATTGAGCGGTTCCATTTGTTTTAGGTTTTTACTTGGAACACGATTGCATGGGGTTATGGTCCTGAAACAACATCTTTATACCAGTCTCATCCTTGGGTGCTAGCTATTCTTCCCAATGGAGTGGCACTGGGGGTTCTTGCTGACACAGCACGACGCTGTGACAAATGAATCATATGAGATTTACCTTTTAGAAACCTTTATATTTTCACTCATTTAGTGGTTACATTTATCTTTTCATGAGCAAATTGACCTCAAGAAGGAATCAGGAATACGATTTATTGCTCCATCCTCATATCCTGTTATTACATTTGGTCCATTTTCTTCACCCATTGCGGTCTTGATATCTTTATCTCATGCAATTGGTAATTTCCTAAACCATCCTAGCTTTTGTTTCTTTAGTCCCTTTCTGTATCAATTCAAATATTTTAATGTGCTCATGATAATTAAATTAATCCAAAGGAACCGAAAATTTGTTGATTGAAGGGTCTTATACGATTGAATTTGATAACTAAGGGGCGCCTTATGCTTTTAAGGAGATCGGTTTATTACTTATAAAAAAAAATGTGCCCATGAAATCAAATATTGTAATGTGCCCATGATAAAAAAATTCTTTAAAATGGCCTAAAATTTGTTGATTGAAGGGTCTTATATGATTGAATGTGCCCATGTATCAATTCAAATGTTGTAATGTGCCCATTTTCTTCGCCCCCGAAATGCTTTGTCATGCCTATTCAGACTCTTTAATGCTATGGGCCAATCTGTTAAACCTCTCCTTCTCTCCCTCTCTTTTTCCTCCCCATCAGCGCGTGTGAGAGCTTTTTATTCCTAGTTCACTAATCTGATTTGTTGGTATAGTTTCCGGTATGGTGACGTGTCGCCAATTGATTCGCTGCCTCCCTTAAACGCACAACCTTGATTCCTGTAAAACAACAAACAACTAGTCGGGGGTGCCGACTACGCCCACTCCGATGCCTAAGTCAGTGCAAATCAATTCCCTGGAAAGTATCTGTAATCTCAAAAGCTCAAAGAGAATCTATGTAATACCTGGTGTGATGGTCTTATTTATAGGCAGGTAGTTGCAGTCCTACTGGAATTCTTAAAGCCCAGTTGAACTAGGAGTTTGAGTCCTAGTCTGGTTGAACCTTAACCTTATCTTCAGGGAATTTGAATAAGGCTACAAAGTCCAAATTGAATTGCATTCGTACCTCTTTAATCTTAATTTCCACGTTACTAGCCATTTTATCCCGTTAATAATGGGGTAGAGGCTTATCCCTGATCTTGGCTTATCCCTGATCTTCCGAGATACTAGCCTTATCTCACTCTAAGACAATTGTAACACACTTCGACCAACCCCCGAGGTGATAATATCCGAGACATGTTCGCTCCGAAAGGATTAGGAGATCTCGGAATATTGCCGCACCGTAATAGGGTTGTGGAAGATCCGAGGTGTTATCATACCGAGGCCATCTTATCCGAGGTGTTATCATACCGAGACAATCTTTGTATACCGGGTTGTGATTCAACTTCCCGAATGGTCTCGTAGCTTCTATCAAATCTCCGAGGCATAAATATCCGAGATATGTTCGCTCCGATCAGACTAGGAGATCTCGGGATATTTCATACCGTTACCAAGTTTGATAAGACCGAGACGTCATTATACCTAGACGATCTTCCTCTGCTGGGTCGTAACAAATGGTCGAGATGTAACTCCGAGATGTAACACCGAGATGATTCAAGATTAGGATCCACGTGTCCTCGGGGTTAATTTTATCCCAATCAGTTACCCCCCTAATTCTCTAATTTCAAAAATAAATTGAAATTAAGGGAATTATTTATTGCCTGCCAACCTGTATCTGCTATTGCTTTTGTCATAAATGGCGCGTCTTTTCAACAGTTTGAATGTTTGAATCTTACCACTTCTTTTTTTGCTAATGACGTAAGCCCTGACGCCGTGCTATTCCTTTATAATCATGACGCGATATTCTCGAGGTTATATCATTTAATTTCTGGATCTGAATCGTACGCCCCTTCGGTTTTCAGAGATACTGAAATGATGGCGCCTCTTCATATTTCGGACTCGTGGGGGGAGTATTTAATGTTTGGACTACTTTCACTATTCATCCTTTGACATATTCTCATATTCTTTCTTTATCCTCCATTGTCGCCATCTTCCTGAGTTTCTTTTCTTTCTCTGAAACTTCTACTCTTCCTTTCTCTTTCTGAAATGGCTCCCAAGAAGACCACCTCGAATATTCCTCCCACCTCTCTGGCTCGAACCAAAAGGGCCGACGGCTACGTAGACCTTTCTCCCCTGGAGAGCAGGGTGGAAACCGCCCTCTTTGAAAGGCATGAAGGTGTTCTGCGTCTGAACTACGACATTCCTCCGACAGTGAGGATGTTTTATCAAACACCTGGAGCTCGACTTATTGATGGTGGCAACACCACTCTGTTTGAAAAGGATGTTCTTGGCCGAACTCCAGCTACGTTTTTCAGAGATTGCCCGGGATTTCGTCCTCTTTCTGATGGTTGTTCCAAGTCAAATCATGCCCAACGCTTGGAGATATCTGTTCGCTTCGTATATCCTTTGGAGGCTTGTGTTGAAAAAAGAGATGAAGATTCTCCAATTCTTAAACATTTACAGGCCGAGGCAGACTTCGGAGGGAATGATCGAATTGTCCGTCCGCCACCCCCCTATTTTCATCAAACTTAAGAGTGGGTTGACAAATAATAAATTATGGGAGCAGCAATTCTTTCGAGTATCTGGAGAATGGGAATGCCCCGAAGGTAATCTTTTGCCCGAGAACCGTAGGATGTCTCGGACTTGGAAATTGTTGCGGCCTGACCGAAGTGAACCCCCTTCACTTAGCATATCTGACCAGGAAGATGTCAAGAAGATAAGCGACTGGTCTGCAGTCAGGGTTAAAGCCAAGAAGTTTGATGAAGTTGATTTCGACAACCTTGTGACCGAGGAGAATCTAAGGCAATTTTTTGGATACAATATTCCGAGAGACAAGAGGACGATCACCAAAAGAGGGGCGGTCAAGAAATGAAATGATGCGCCTCCATCTCCGAGGCCTGTCATCAAGAAGAGACCTTTTGGCCGAGCCGAAGAAATTCCTGAGGATGTTCCTTTGAGGAAGAAGCAGAAAATCCCTCTGGCCGCCTCAGGTGTGAAGAGAACCCCTCGGAGGGTGTCCATGGCTGGAACCAACACTGAAGAGGGATCAGCGAGCTTTCGGGGTTTCGTTCCGGAAGTCTCCCCTACACAAGAAGCTGGTTCTACGCCCCCTTTTGTCTTAAGAGATGAGTCTGGCTCTGAGCCATCATATCAGGGCCCAGATACTCCTTTTGAGGAATCCAATGCTGGAGCCTCCACAGTAACAAGTCCGGCACCAGAGAGATCTGAAGAGGAGGGCGAATCGATACTTGAGGCCCACAACGTGCAAGTCACACGTTGGGTGAAGCATCCGGTAAGGAAAAAGAAATTCGGTGTCCGAGATCGTCTGGTTGAAATAATTTCAGAGGCTGAGCGGATGTGGGGTAAGCCGGTCATAAGGCCTTCTGATGCCGATGAGGTACGGCAAGAGTCTGCCCCTTCGGGTGAAGAATTTGTTGAAGAGAGGGATGAGGACGTTAGCACCCCCCGAGATGAAGCTTTCGTCGAAGACTTGGTGGAAGAAGGAACTCCTCGGACTCCTTCATCAGAGCGTCCTGGAACTCCACCACCCCCCAAGTGTGACTGCGAAATGGGGCATGCCACCCCCCAAGAACCATGTACAGCTCCTGACCAAACCGAGCCCCAAATGGGAACAACCGAGAGGGTAAATACCGAAGAGCCAGGAAGTTCTCGGCAAGTGGGTGTTCAGGATACACCGGGTGCTGGTCTTGAAGTAAGAAATGTGGATCAATCTGAAGTGAGCCAACATCTCGGAGAGCCTGAAGGACATAGGGTCAATACCGAGGCCTCCACTCCCGAGGCAGATTTGTATCCCGAAGCTTCTGATAGGGATAGATCCCATACTGAGGCCAGCACTTCTGAATTAAGGCCAAATGAATCTGAGGCAGCCCCGAATACGGAAGCCGCTCCTTCTGTGTGCCCTAGCTCTTCTTCTAGGGTTTCAGCGGGTTTTGAAGTCTTGGGCAGAGGCCTTCTTGGTCATCCAATGGAGGCCATAAAAAATCTAATCCCCGAAGGGTTTTTGGGAAAAGCAGGGGTTTCCTCCCCCGAGAAAATTGCTCAAGGCATTCTTATTTCCCATTACCAGGTGAGTTTTAGTTTCTGAAAACAAACCTTTGTTTTAACCAATTTTTAGCACTTCATTTTAAATTTGCCTACCTTCCTCTTTATAGCTTCTGGTGAAGATGACAGCCTTCTGGCAAAGATATGAAAATCGTTAAGTGCAGCCTACTGCTCCAGCTCCCAAAGTGCAAGCTCGAATCTCGAACCTAGAGAAGGAAGTGGCAACTTTGAAAGCTCTCCTTCAATCTAGAGATGAAGAGCTTGCTTCCCGAGACCTGATTATATCCGAGGAGCGTTCTGCCAATGCTCGTTTAAAAAAAGGAAGTACTTGAGGCAAATGAGCGGTATACTTGCTTTGTCGCGAGTCTTTCTGCTGAACTTGATCGTACAGATCAACTAGCCTCTCGCTTGTCGGCCGTGCAGAACGAGTGCTTCGAAGCGTGCAAGAATGCCGAAAATGCCGAAACAGAAAATGAGAAGCTGAAGGCTGAAGTTGAAAGACTCGAGGCTGAAAGGGACAAAGCTGTTAAGGCACAGGACCGTTCGAAGAGTCTTTTGATCAGGCTCAGAACTAGATATGACGCGGGCCAGGCAAAACTGAAGTGCTATCTGAAGCAGCTAAGCTATGTGCCATTGCTTCAAGACCAGAGCTGGGCTCGCAGATTCAACTGGGGTTCAAAAACTTTCAAACTTTGGTGACGAACCCTAAATATAAGTTTGACCCTGAAACTGTTGGGCCGCAACTGGTAGGATTTCCTGACAAAGCAGTCCAAGGAATTGAAGAATTCGGTAAAGAATTCATGCCAGACATTCCGAGTTGGGGTGCCGACACACCGGATCCCCGAGAGGATCCTCTTGAAGAAACTGCAGGCTAAGGGTTGTTCTCGGGCATGAATTTTTCCTTTCTTTCTTTCTGAAATCTTTGTAACCTGTAAAAGACTTTATATATTACTGAAATGAAATTATTGAATTGTAATCTTAACCTTTCAATTCCTCATCTTCTGAATTTAGATGATCCATACTCATAGCATCTAGAGACCCCCAACCGAGGGGTTTCTTGTCTTGGTATCCTTTCCATAACCCTTTCGGGGCGTTCGAGGAAGGGACTTGGGCCGATTCTATCTTGAATGTTCTTGTCCTTCCAGAAACCTCCAATCGCGCAGTCGTATCCTTTCCATAACCCTTTTGGGTCGTTCGAGGAAAGGATTCGGGATATCCTTAACCTTATCCTTCGGAAACCCCCAACCGGGAGGTTTCAACCCTTTTTATCCTTTCCAT
The DNA here is from genome assembly GCF_958979055.1 of Alnus glutinosa. Classification (NCBI taxonomy): domain Eukaryota; kingdom Viridiplantae; phylum Streptophyta; class Magnoliopsida; order Fagales; family Betulaceae; genus Alnus; species Alnus glutinosa. The sequence continues at coordinate 18,512,136 of NC_084898.1, read as the reverse complement.
GACCCTTTCGGGTTGTCCGAGGAAAGGATTCGGGCGGATTCTAATCGGGATATCCATAACCTTATCCTTCGGAAACCTCTAACCGGGAGGTTTCAACCCTTTGTATCCTTTCCATGACCCTTTCGGGTTGTTCGAGAAAAGGATTCGGGAGGATTCTTTTGGATATCCTTAGTCTTATCCTTCGGAAACCCCCAACCGGGAGGTTTCAACCCTTTGTATCCTTTCCATGACCCTTTCGGGTTGTTCGAGGAAAGGAATCAGGCAGATTCTAGTCCTCATCCCTTCGGAAACCCCCAACCGAGGGGTTTCTTCCCATTGAATCCTTGCCATGACCATTTCGGGTTGTTCGAGGAAAGGATTCGGGCGGATTCTTCCCCAAGCATCCCCACCATAACTCTTTCGAGTCGTTCGAGGGGAGGAGTCGGGTGGACGTTGATGTAGCTTGATCATCTTTGGAGAAGTTTGATGAAGAAGTGCTTCCATTCTGTCTTAGACTGCTGCTTTATTCTTAGTAGAGATCAATCGACACCTGGGGGCTATCTGTTCTTCCTTGCTTTTGGTGTTGGACTAACTGAGAAGTTTCTTGCCTTGATATCCTTCCCATAACCCTTTTGGGTCATTCGAGGAAAGGAATCGGGCATTCTTAGTGTTATACTTTTAGTAACCCCTAAATGAGGGGTTTCTCCCACTGCATCCTTTCCATAACCCTTTCGGGTTGTCCGAGGAAAAGATGCAGGTGGATTCTTTTCTGGGTATCCCCCCATAACTCTTTCGAGTCGTTCGAGGGGGGATATCGGGCTAGTTCTTAGACTTCTACAATTGTTGATATGAATTGAAAAGAGATCTTCTTTATTGAATATAAAATTGTGAAGAAAAACAAAGAATTACATATAATATTTCTTCAAGTGCTCGGCGTTCCATGATCTCGGGAGTATCTTCCTTGTCTCGGTCATCAGGTGATAAGCCCCTTTCTGATGGCATCCTACTACCTTATAGGGGCCTTCCCATTTGGGTCCCATTTTGCCTTCCGTTGGATCTTTTGTCATTAAGCTCACTTTCCTGAGTACCCAATCTCCGAGCTGGAACTTTTTAGGGACCACCTGTTTATTAAAATACTGAGCTGTTCGACTCTGATATGTTGCCCATGTAACTTGAGCGTAATTTCTTTTCTCCTGCAAAAGATCTAGATATACCTTGGCCTTTTCGTCGTTAAGCCCAGGATTGTAGTAAGCTACATGAAAGCTCGGGGATCCCACTTCGACTGGTATCACAGCCTCAGCCCCGTATGTAAGTGAGAATGGCGTCTCGCTTGTTGGAGTTCTTCTTGTGGTTCGGTACGACCAGAGCACCTCTGGAACATATTCAACCCATGCTCCTTTCTTCTTATCGAGCTTTTTCTTCAATGTCCTTACCAGGGTCTTATTTGTCGCCTCTACTTGACCATTCGCCTTTGGATAAAGTACCGAGGCATAATAGTTTCGGATACGAAGTTCTGAACACCACCTCTGGAATGGGTCACAGTCAAACTGCTTCCCATTGTCTCTGACAAAAGCATGAGGGATCCCGAACCGACACACCACCGATTTCCAAAGGAAACCTGTGATATTTGTTGTGGTTATAGCTGCTAATGCTTTTGCTTCTGCCCATTTAGTAAAATTGTCTACAGCTACAACTAAGAACTTCCGACCCCCTTTCCCTACAGGCATTGGGCTGACAATGTCTACCCCCCATTTCGCAAATGGCCATGGAGAAGTGAGAGAAGTAAGCTTCTCGGGACTTGATTTCATAATTCTTGAGAACCTCTGGCATTTGTCACATGTCTTGACGAGAAGAGCCGAATCCTTTCTGATTGTAGGCCAATAATAACCTGCTCTGATGGTTTTTTGTGCCAGCATCCTTCCACCCGAATGGTCTCCACACACACCTTCATGGATTTCCTTGAAAACATAATCCGCCTCTGTCTTAGAGAGGCATTTGAGCAGGGGTTCGGAGTATCCTCTTTTATATAGTACTTCTCCGAGGAGGCAAAACCGTGTTGCTTGTATCTTTACCTTCCGAGCCGCAACCTTATCTTCGGGCAGCAACCCGTTTCTCAAGAATTGAATAATCTCCATAGCCCATTCTGGTTCATCCTGTGTTGGATCTGCTTCCATGACATCAGTCCTTGGGGTTATCGATGGCTCGGTCAAAACAATAATCTGCCTTCTAGATGCTTCAATCTCTTCATCTGTTCCTGATGCAATCTTTGAGAATTCATCGGCTCAGATATTTTCATCCTGAGGTATCTTCGTGATGACAACCCTTTTGAAATAAGATTGGAATCGGCGCACCTGTTCCAAATATCTGGCCATTCGATCTTCTTGTGTTTCAAATTGTCCTTGAACTTGGCCCACCACTACTTGAGAGTCACTTTAGATTTCAACATTAGTTGCTCCCATCTCTCGGGACAATGCCAGACCTGCTATTACGGCTTCATATTCAGCTTCATTATTTGTTGTGACAAAGTCCATTTTTACAGCAAAACTGAACTCTTGTCCTTCAGGATTCTTGAGGAGAACACCTACCCCGCTTCTACCATGTGCTGAGGAGCCATCCACAAACACGACCCAGGTTAATTCTTTTGGAAGTTCTTCCGCTTCGGGAATGTTGCAAAACTCCACCAAGAAATCTGCCAGAACCTGTCCTTTGATAGCCGTCGGAGGATGAAACTCGATATCAAATTGTTCGAGTTCCATTGCCCAGTTGACTAACCTTCCCGAGAGGTCAGGCTTTTACAGAACCTTCTTCATCGGATATTCGTTTAAGACTCTAACAACATGAGCCTGAAAGTACGGCTCAATCTTCTGGCTGAGATAACCAAAGCGAATGCCAGTTTTTTGATCCAGGGATATCTTTCCTCTGCTCCATGAAGTGCTTTACTCGTGAAGTAAACAGGTTTCTGAATTCCCGAATCTTCTCTGACTAGTGCCGAGCTTACCGCCGAGGGGGATACTGCCAAATAGAGATAGAGTATCTCCCCTTCAGTAGGGCGGCTCAACAAGGGAGGGTTCGTTAAGTATTCCTTCAACTTTCTGAAAGCTTCCTCACATTCCTCACTCCACATAAATGTTTTTCTCAAAATTTTAAAGAAGGGAAGGTACTTATCTGTTGACCGTGATATGAAACGGTTTAGGGCCGCAATCCTTCCTGTCAGCCGTTGGAGTTGTTTTGTTGTTCTCGATGCCTCCATCTCGAGGACAGCCTTGACCTTCTCTGGGTTTGCTTCGATGCCCCTTTGTGATACCATGAACCTAAAAAATTTTCTTGAAGAAACTCCGAAGGCACACTTCATAGGGTTAAGCTTCATCTTGTATTTTCTCAGAGTTCGGAAATTTTCTCGAAGGTCTTCTATGTGTTCGGTTGCCCAAATAATTTTAACCAGCATATCATCTACGTATACCTCAACGTTTTTGCCAATTTGATTCCGAAACATCCTGTTCACCAATCGCTGATAAGTGGCTCCCGCATTCTTCAAACCGAAGGGAATCATCTTATAACAGTAGAGTCCTCGGTCTGGGATGAAAGCAGTTTTCTCTTGATCTGCTTCTTCCATGTAGATCTGGTTGTATCCCAAGAAAGCATCCATAAAGCTTAGGAGCTCATGTCCAGACATTGAGTCGACCAACAAGTCGATCCGAGGTAAAGGAAAACTATCCTTCGGGCATGCCTTATTCAAGTCAGTGAAATCTATGCACATCTTCCACTTGCCATTAGACTTCTTCACCACTACCACATTGGCCAACCACTTGGGGTAATCCACCTCCTGGATAAATCCGGCTTTCAATAACTTCTCTACCTCTTATGCAACAACTTGATTTCGTTCGGCGGCAAAAGTCCTTCTTCTCTACTTCACTAGCCGATGATTGGGGTCCACATTCAGCTTATGGACAATGACCGAGGGATCAATCCCTGGCATATCTTCATGGCTCCAGGCGAATACATCACTATTACGCCTTAAGAACGCCACCATATCTTCCTTCACGAGTTGGGGGAGTTGTAATCCTATACGAACTTTCTTTCCCGGATCACCTATTTCAAACTCTTCCAAGCCTTCCACAGGCTCCCCCAACGGTGACTGCTATTTCCCGTCCTCCTTAGCTTTCTCACCCAGATTGTGCTGCCTCGGGGTGTCTTTCAGGGATAAGTTGTAACAACTCCTAGCCTCCTTCTGGTCTCCCTTAACCACTCCAACTCCTTCTTCTGTCGGGAACTTCATACTAAGATGCGGTGTTGAGGTCACAGCTTTTAAGTCGTGGAGAGCTGTCCTTCCGATAATGGCATTATAGGCCGAGACTCTATCAACTATCAAGAATTTCACCATGATGATCTTTTGCTTCGGATAAGTCCCCGTCGTCACAGGGAGATCGATAGAATCGAGAGGCAGCACCTTTTCTCCAGCGAAACCCTGTAATTGGCATGAAACCGGGACCATCTTCTCCCGTGGAACTCCCATGTAATCAAAGGCTGACTTAAACAGAATATCAGCCGAGCTCCCTGTGTCAACAAGGATCCGTCGAGTCTGATAATTTGCTATTGTTAGGGTGACCACAAGGGCGTCTGTGTGCGGAAGTGAGACTCCAGCATAATCATCATCCGAGAACCCTATAATCAGAGGGTTACATTTCCGAGACTTTGGGGGTTTTTGGACCGAATATACTTCAAAATCATCTAGCTACCTGGCATATGCCTTCCGAGCCGAATTGGACTCGCCTCCTCCTCTAAATCCTCCCGAGATGGTGTGGATATTAGGAAGGTTGCCTTGCTGCTCCACCCGAGCTCTACTCCTGCTCCTTTCTCTTCTTTCTTCTCCTCGAGGCCGAGGTGCTGGTTCTCTGCTTTTACCTCTTCTTTCTTCCTACCTCGGTCTATAGTTTCTCCTTTCATTCCGATCTTCTTCTCTTCTAGGTCGCGGATATTGGTCCCGCTCCTTTTGGGTTTCTCTCATTAACGAGAAATCGAACTAGCTTCCCATTCTCGATAAATTTCTCAATCAACTGTCTCAGTGATACACACTGCTCGGTCAGGTGACCATATGAATCATGGAAGGCACATTATTTGTGAGCCAGGCATGGAGGCGGATCTCCTGGAATGGGTCTCGTCCTCTGGTAATTCGGATCTTTTTTGAGTTCCATAAGCACCTCGGTGAGAGAGGCATTTAATGGAATCCACTTGTAATATCTGAAATTCTTCTTCACCTTCTTGTACTCCCCGGGACCAGCATCCTATGTGGGCTCAGGATTTTTCTTCTTCTTGGGCTTCTCGGTGGAAGGCTGTTGTTACTGCTGGGAATTACCGAGAAGGGCTCGGAGTGTTTCGTCCTGATTAATGTACCTGTCCATTTTTACCATAAAAGTATGAAGATCCTTCGGTGGTTTTAACGCCAAGTCTGCCATCAACGGTCCGTCTTTCTTCAATCCTTGGAAAATTGCACCATAAATAAAGTCGTCTGGTGCACTTTCTGTCTCCAACTTTTCCTGGTTGAATCTCCATAAATAATCCTTTAAAGACTCGTTTGGTCCCTGCTGCACAGAGAGTAGATACCCTCTGGGTTTCCTTCTGGCTCTTCCGGACACAAACTAGGCCAGGAATTTCCTTCCAAGGGTGTCGAAATTATCAATCGACCTTGGGGGAAGGTTCCTGAGCCAGTCTCGGGCCTTTCCTGACAAGGTGAGGGGAAAAGCTCAGCACGCCACAGCGTCAGGTGTCTTGTGCAAGGATACGTGAGATTGGAAATTATCCAAATGCTCCACCGGAATCTTCACTACCTGAAAAAATAGGGATATCAGGTACCTTAAACCTTCCTGGCAGGTCGAAGTTGGATACTTCTTCGGTAAATATAGACTCCTTATGCTGAAAGAGGTTGTCCACGAGAGACTCCTTCCCATCTCGCTTCTGATCCATAGTTCTTGATAGTGCATCATACTTTATGCCCAAGTCCAGGACCATCTGCTACAGCCTTCTTTCGGAGTCTGTTTGTGGAGGTGGAGCCAGATTAATAGGCTCCACACGGTCCTCGATCCGCGGCTCGACTCTCTCCCCTGACTCTTCCTGGTTTCCATTAGGATTTGTTCCTTCAACTGCATCGTGATTCAATGGTGGTGGAGTATGAGCAGCTATCAGCAAAGCATTCTGAGCAAGCAAGTCCTCCACATTCTTCTGCGCCTGAGCCAGCTGTTGGCTTAGCTGGGTTATTCTGGCCTCTGAACCGGCAGACTCTGCTTCTCCGTGGACATCATCTTGATTAGGGCGTCGCGCTTCTTCTTGGGTTTCATTTTGAATCGGATTAGAACGTCTCGTAGTCACCATTACGGATTTATTTTTCGTAAGAACAATTCTTCGTTCCCACAGACGGCGCCAAACTGTTGGTACAGTTTCCAGTATGGTGACGTGTTGCCAATTGATTCGCTGCCTACCTCAAACGCACAACCTTAATTCCTGTAAAACAACAAACAACTAGTCGGGGGTGCCGACAACGCTCACTCCGATGCCTAAGTTAGTGCAAATCAATTTCCTGGAAAGTATTTGTAATCTCAAAAGCTCAAAGAGAATCTATGTAATACCTGGTATGATGGTCTTATTTATAGGCTGGTAGTTGCAGTCCTACTGGAATACTTAAAGCCTAGTTGAACTAGGAGTTTGAGTCCTAGTCTGGTTGAACCTTAACCTTATCTTCAGTTAATTTGAATAAGGCTACATAGTCCAAATTGAATTGCATTCGTACCTCTTTAATCTTGATTTCCACGTTACTAGCTATCTTATCCTGTTAATAATGGGGTAGAGGCTTATCCCTGATCTTGGCTTATCCCTGATCTTCCGGGATACTGGCCTTATCTCACTCTAAGACAATTGTAACACACTTCGACCAACCCCCGAGGTGACAATATCCGAGACATGTTCGCTCCGAAAGGATTAGGAGATCTTGGAATATTGCCGCACCGTAACAGGGTTGTGGAAGATCCGAGGTGTTATCATACCGAGGCCATCTTATCCGAGGTGTTATCACCGAGGCAATCTTTGTATACCGGGTTGTGATTCAACTTCCCGAATGGTCTCGTAACTTCTATCAAATCTCCGAGGCATAAATATCCAAGATATGTTCGCTCCAATCAGACTAGGAGATCTCAGGATATTTCATACCGTTACCGGGTTTGATAAGACCGAGACATCATTATACCTAGACGATCTTCCTCTGCTGGGTCGTAACAAATCCCAACATGATTGGTGTTTTGGTTTCTTGCTAGAATTTGTTGTGGGTTTCAGTGATGAGATTTTTGAGGTGGTTCTATGCTGAAGCTAAGGTCTTTGAGCTTTCAGCCGTAGAGAGGCGTTCGGTGTTGTGGTTTGTTGTGAGAAGTAAAGGGGTTTCCCAAGCGGTGCACATGGGCAAGGTGACTGTGGAGTGGTTGTTGGCTAGTGTGGAGGCGTTGTTTCAAGGGGAGTGGCCGAACAAGTTTATTAAATCCTCTAGAGTTGGATGTAGAGCTTAGCACAGAGGTGCTCGAATAGTCATGGACGGTTCCTGGCGTTGGCGTAGTACAGGGACGGTGGTTGGAGAGGCCTTGTTATCATCCAGAGGGTCATTGAGGGAGGGGATGGAAGAGTCGTGCCGTCGAGTTGTGAAAGGTATTAGCCTTCTTCGAGGTGTCTTTTAGCGATGTAAGGCTGCAGAACTGAAAATCTTTCGGTGGGTCACTGTAACTCATATTGGGTGGCACATCATCGGAGCGAATGTGTACATGTTTGGTGGAGGGTGGGGGTCGAAGGTCCTACATGGAGTATGTTAGGGGTGGGGTAACTTTTGGACTTTGCCATATTGCATAAGAACAAAAATGGTACCTTGGTCGGGTGGGGAAGGGATGATAGTGGAAGAGGGGCATTTGGGCTAGCTGGCAAATCCATTCCTTTCGGCTGTGTTAGTACGGAGAAAATCAACAATGTTTTGGGGGAAAATTTGGAGAACTACGACTGAAGGCATCTTTAGTAAAATGGATGTGGAGCATTGCTTAGAGTGTTTAGAGGTGGACCTGGTAAATGGGTCCGAGATTAAGGCTGACCATGCGAAGGAGCCTCGGACTAAGGTTAAGGCCCCGCTCATATCACCTTCTTCATGCGCTTTAACCTCGGACCCAAAAGTTCATAAGCCCATAGGAGTAAAGCTAACTAGACCTAACTTTTACACCAAAACACTTAGGTGTTTAAAAAGTTCCAACCTTTGTTTGATCACCGAAATAGGCCAAAACATAAAACCTAACAGGGAGGGTCCAATCTTTAGTGGGCCTTGGCGTGTTCATTTCTATTCTCCATAACAACGACAAAGAGTAAAGGCGACAAAGGGTCTCCCTATTTCAGACCACGAGAGCTACTGAAGAAACCACATGGATTGCCATAGAAAAACCATTAGGGCCTAGCGCCTTCTCGTTCATAATTTTCACCACCTCAAGGACCTCACTCTCCTTAAATGGTCTCTCTAATTAGGAAGCCTCCTCCACATTAATGGAATCGAAATCAAGGCCATCCAGCTTGGGACGCCAGCTAAACTATTTTTAAAAAAGGCTGTTATAGAATTGTACAATGTGGTCTTTGTTTGTCAGTTGATTAGAAGATACTGAGCTAGTGACTGACAATGATTCAATGGAGTTGTTTATCTTATTTGAGTTGGCTACCCGATGGAAAAAATTGCATGCATTTATCACCATCTTTTAACCAAAGAGCCCTAGATTTTTGCCACCAACTAATCTCCTCCAATAATCTAGCTTTCTCCAATTCCCCAAGGACATTGGTCTTCCTCAATTTCTCTTCAACACTTAAATACTCTCTTTTCCTCTAAACCATTAAGAACACTCAACTCCTCCAAAAGAGATTTTTTTTTGGGACTCTACGTTACCAAACACCTGCTCATTCTAGACTCTTAAATTAGCTTTCAAGGCCTTAAGTTTATGAGCTAGAATAAAGCTAGGAGAACCTCGAAACCGATAAGAAGACCACCACTTCCTCACCCTATCCACAAAACCATCGGCCTTCAGCCACATATTCTCAAACTTAAAGTGTTAAAGCACACAGACTTCTTATTCAAGAGTTCGAATATTGAAGGACTCTTATCAACAATCGAAGATAAGAGCACACAATCAAATACTTCAAATAACTCTTTATCAAAGTATAAAGAGATAACTTAGCTTGAATTGTAAAAGAATAGGATAAAGATTAAACCTAACCTATGTATATCCTCACTCATGTATATATCATAGTTAGAATATATCTCCATCTCTGTAACTCTCATAGGTAGAAGTCATACCTATAACAAACTCTTGTAATGCTAGATTATAAATACAAGTGCAAGCAACCGATAGAGATACGGTTGAAATAATATTCAAAAGAGAAGTAAAGTTTTTTTATGGTATCAAAGCTTCTAAAAGACTAACGTCTGCTCTTCTCAATGGCCGAGTCCTCTGTCACTACTAATTCGAGTTCTACATTGCAATCCCTTGTTTCCTCTATCCCACATATGAATCACTCTCCTTCCATGAAACTGGCCAAGGACAATTACATGGCTTGGCAGTTCTAGCTTCTTGCGTATCTTCGAGGGCAAGATGTGTATGAGTTTATGGATGGCACGACCCTCCCTCCTATCCAATTGATTCTCAATCCCTCCACTACTCCTGGAGCTCCCACAATGATCGCCAATCCTGACTACCTCTCATGGTATCAATGGGATCAATAAATCATCAGTGTTCTTGTCTCTACATTATTAGACTTGTATGTCTCTCATGCTGTGGGTTGTACCACATCTCGTGCATTGTGGGAATCGCTGGAAAAGATGTTCGAATCATGCAAGTTCACTTCCAACTTGCTACCTTGAAGAAAGGTAACTTCTCTGTTACTGACTATTTTCATACTATGAAGACTCTCAGTGACACCCTAGCTGTGTGTGGGCAGCCTCTCAATGACTTTGAGACTGTCTCTTTTCTGCTGGCTGGAGTAGGTTCAGAGTTTGATCCTTTGGTCACCTCTGTAACTACTCGGGTGGATCCTATCTCCCATGGTGATATTTATGGGCTCTTACTCGCCCATGAGATGCGTCTTGAGCAACAACTGGCTACCACTAATATCTCAAATCCCTCTGCTCATCTCACTGCATGCACTCCTGGTAATTCTGGTCAGCGTGGTAGAGGTTTCAATGCTGCTCGTGGTTGTGGTCGTGGTTTTCCCAATGGCTGTGGCTATCGTGGTTCTTTTTCTGGCAGACGTGGTCCCTCCTCTGGTGCACATGGTTGTGTCCAGTATTTCAATTCTCATTCTTCATGCTCCTCACGTCTCATCTATTAGATTTGAAACAAGCTGGGACACAATGCAATCTCTTGCTATCAGAGGTTTGATCAGTCCTCTCCGCATGACCCTCAGTCCTCCTTGTAGGTTCTCTACTCCCCTCCTAGTTTATCGACTGATGACAGTTGGTACCCAAATACAGGGGCTACTCACCATCTCACAAGTGATTTGCACAACCTCAACTTGACCTCTAATGCATACACGGGTTCTGACCAGATTCATGTGGGTAATGGCACAAGTTTGTCAATTTATCATATTGGTTCTGTCCTTGTTTCTTCTTCTCGTCGATCCTTTATTCTAAATCAATTACTTCATGTTCCCTCTATTTGTAAGAATCTACTCTCTGTCCGTCACTTTGCTCATGATCACTCTATTTTCTTTGAGTTTCACTCAACTTTCTTTGTGATTAAGAACTGCCACACCAGATCAATCCTCCACTAGGGTCCTCTTAAGAATGGCCTCTATTAGCTTTTGCCTACCTCCACCCCTTCTCCCTCTCGGTATTCTCTTGTTGGTGAAAGGACTTCCCCTGATCATTGGCATAAACACTTGGGTCACCCTACTCTCCACATTGTTAAGCATGTGATTTCCAAGTGTTCTCTTCCAGTCTTCTCAAATAAGCTGGATGTTCCTTGTGCTTCCTGTCAGCAAGCCAAAGGTCATTAGTTCCCCTTCACGACATCCACCTATGTTTGTAGTCTTCTAGAAATACTTTTCTCGGATGTATGGTGTCCTTCCCCTGTTGTTTCATCTAATGGAAATAAGTATTATGTTTCTTTCATTGATGCTTTTAGTCAATTTATATGGTTATTTCCAATCCAATGCAAATCTGATGTTTTATCAGTTTTCCTTAAATTTCACACTATGGTTGAACGCCTTTTCAACACTAAAATAAAACAGGTCCGAACAGATTATGGTGGGGAATTTCGCTCTCTCACCACTTTCTTTCACAAAATTGGAATTGTTCATTGGGTCTCATGTCCTTATACGCATCAACAAGGCTGTGTTGAACGAAAACATCGTCACATCATTGACACTTACCTTGTTCTTCTTACTGAAAGCAATGTTCTTAAAACCTATCGGGATGAAGCATGTCAAACCTCCTGTTATTTGATCAATCATCTCTCTACACCAATCTTACAAAACAAATCTCCCTTTCAGAAACTTTTTCATTGCAGCCCCGATTACAAGTTTTTACGTTTTTTTGGTTGTGCATGCTTCCCCAATCTATGTCATTATAATCAACACAAATTTGATTTTCGTTCCAAAGAATGTGTGGTCCTCGGTTATAGCAGTAATCACAAAGGTTACAAATGCTATCATATTCCAACTCTCAAGTTGTATATCTTTCGTGATGTTGTTTTCCATGAATCTAAATTCCCTTTTAAATCAACTTGCTCTTTCTCCATCCCATCTACCCAGTCTCCTTCTACCTGGTTACCTTCCTCCTTGCATTTGCCTCAGTATGTTACTCCTACTCCTACAACACCAAATTTCACCTCTATTGTTGCTCCACTTGCCTTTGTCCACCTTGTCCTCGATGAGTCCACCTCTGTGTTAGATCCTCTACATTCTTTGTCACCACATGCCTGCCCTTCACCCTCTCGGACTCACCCCATGGTTACTCTTGCATAAAACTAGATTGGTAAGCCTCGAATCTTTCATGATGGTAGAGTAAAATATCTTGTCTCTCGTGCTCTGCTGGCTGTGACAGATTTAGCTCTTGATGAACCTACATGCTACTCTAATGCTATCAAAATCCCTAAGAGGCGAAAGGCCATGAAAGTTGAATTCAATGCACTACTCCAAAACCATACATGGACCTTGGTTCCTCCACAAACTGCTACCAATCCTGTAGGAAGCAAATGGGTGTTCAAACTAAAACGTAAGGTGGATGGATCTATTGAAAGGCATAAAGCTCGGCTTGTCGCTAAAGGGTTCCATCAACTGGTTGGTCTCGACTATGGAGAGACTTTCAACCTGGTCGTCAAACTTACCACCATACGGACTGTGTTGTCCATTGCTTACTCCCATGGTTGGGAAATGCGACAAATCAATATTCAAAATGCATTTTTGCATGGATTTCTAGATGAAGCAGTGTATATGTCACAACCACTAGGATTCTCTCATCCCTCTCTACCGAATCATGTATGCAAGCTACACAAGGTCTTATGTGGCTTGAAGCAAGCATCAAGGGCATGATTTCGTACCTTAGCACTAAACTGTGTGAACTGGGATTTGTTGGCTCTACGGCGGATTCTTCCTCTTTATTTTACGCTTTACATCACTAACTATGTTTATCTTGGTTTATGTTGATGATATAATCATCATTGCCTCTACTCCAGCAGCTATTATTGATCTCTTGCAGCAAACTACGGACGTCCTTTGTAGTAAAAGATCTCGGTGGGGTGAACTTTTTCCTTGGCGTGGAAGTCATTCCACTGCACTTTGGTCTTGTACTCTCTCAACGCCAATATATTATGGATCTACTTAAGCGTACGGACATGCTTAAGCTAAGCCCATCTTTTCACCGATGTCATCTTCCAGCTCCTTATCGGGATTTGCTGGAAACCTCATGGAGAATGCTGCGATTTATCATAACACGGTGGGTTCCTTACTGTAAAAGTCCATGGGCCTTACTCACTCTCAAAAGACGCCTTGAGAGAGGAGGGTTGTCCATGGCTTATAAAGTCTACAAGACAAGGATCTCTTAGCAATGTGGGACACTTTAACACACCCCCTCACGTGTGGCATCTTTGGTCAAACACGTGCTCAACAACGAGAGGGAAAGGCTCATCATTGTCAAAGGAACTTGCTCTGATACCATGTAAAAGTCCATGAGCCTTACTCACTCTCAAAAGACGCCTTGAGATAGGAAGGGTGTCCATGGCTTATAAAGTCTACAAGACAAGGATCTCTTAGCAATGTGGGACACTTTAACACTTACAGTATTTATCTCTCACAAGACCTGACTTAGCCTTTGCAGTAAACCGTGTGGGTCAATTCATGCACAAACCGTCTAAACTCTATTGGCAAGCAGTCAAAAGAATCCTCCGCTACCTGAAGAACACAATTTCTCCTGGACTACTACTTACTCGCTCACGTGTATCCACACTTGAAGCCTTCTCAGATGCAGATTTGGCGGGGTGCCCCGATGATCAAAAATCCATTGGCGGCTATTGCGTATTTCTGGGATCCAACTTATTCTCATGGAGCTTTGAGAAACATCATGTGGTGTCCAGGTCAAGTACGGAGTTCGAGTACAAATCTGTTGCAAATACCACTGTTGAACTGTTATGGGTCCAGTCTCTCATTCGTGATCTTGGTGTGCAGCTTGCTTCCCTCCCAAAGTTGTGGTGTGATAACATTGGGGCAACATATTTAGCAGTAAATCCCGTGTTCCATGCCCAAACCAAACACGTGGAAATTGATTTCCACTTCGTTCGTGACCATGTTGCTGACAAGTCTCTGCAAATTTTATTCATCCTGTGCAAGGACCAACTAGTTGATGTCCTAACCAAACCAATTGTCTCTAATCAATTTCAATAGTTCTGTTCCAAGCTCAACGTGCATCCTCCCCCGTTGATCTTAAGGGGAGATGTTAAATCACACAGACTTTTATCCAAGAGTTCGGATATTGAAGGACTCTTATCAACAACCAAAGATAAGAGCACACAATTAAATACTTCAAATATCTCTTTATCAAAGTGTAAAAAGAGATAGCTTGAATTGTAACAGAATATGATATAGATTAAACCTATACCTATGTATATCCTCACCTATGTATATCTCATAGTTAGAATATATCTCCATCTTTGTAACTCTCATAGGTAGAAGTCATACCTATAACAAACTCTTGTAATCATAGATTATAAATACAAGTGCAAGCACCCGATAGAGATACAGTTGAAATAATTCGAAAGAGAAGTAAAGTTCTTTTATAAAGGATCTTTTGCCCCCCAAATACCACCACCATCAAGAAAAATGGGGAAGTGGTCTAAGCATAATCTATGCATCATTTTCTGAGATAAATCAGGAAATTTAGCTTCTCAATTCGGAGAAACAAGAAACCTATAAATTCTAGACTAAAAATGGGACTCTTGATTATTAGACCACGTAAAACTTTCTCTTACAAGGGGAAGGTCCATGAGACGCTGCTCAAAGATAAAATCAAAGAATTGCATCATAGTAGGACTAAGACGAGCTTCGCCCGATCTTTCACTAAGAAAATGGGTGCCGTTGAAGTCCCTCCCAAATGCATCCCCAATGCATCACAACAAATTCTACCAACTAAGCAAGCTGGCCAATTCCTCCAATTGTAATCTTCTGTCACCATCTGATTTAGGCCCAAAAACCCCCCGCAAAAGCCCAAGAAAACCCATCTTCGACGTTCTAAACGAGCAGGCAATAGAAAAATCCCCCACACTCTGTGATTTTCTCCACAACCCTCCTATCCCACACGAGCAAGATACCACTGGGGCCCCTTTAGTAGCACCAATCCACATGATGACACCCCCACAAGCCACACACCACATTACTAGAATGAGCTCCAATTTATATTTTTAGATAAATAAAATCCGAATTCCACTATCTAATCAAATATTTGATCTCTCAAGTGCTTGTAACCCTCATTCAACCTTCTTACATTCCATGATAGCAATTTGGGCTTCATAAATTACCACCTACAACCCTCCCCTGACAACTTCAGAACCAGGTAGCCTGAGTGTCTGCCCAACCGACGCTGCCACTCCTCAGTAGGGTCTAGAACACGGGGATGAGACAACGTTTGGGAAGGACCATCGGTGAAGTCCTTATCAGAGGAAGAACTACTGTCGAGTTCTGGGTGCCCAACCGACGTTTCCACCTCTTTAGCGGGGTTTGGAACATGGGGATGAGACAATGTCTGGGAAGGACCGCTGACAAATTCCTTATCGGAGGAAGAACTATGGGTGAGTTTTGGCCTTACCAAGCTTCCCTCCCCACATGACGACGACTGCTTGCAATACTACAAATTGGCCTTGCCTGGGACACCTGTTGAAGGACCACCGGGTTGGTAAGGCCACTAGAATAGAATGTCTTAGCAAATTCACAGTTTAGATTCTCTCAAACTTCAACGAGCGCCTTTTCCGATGGAGAATTTCTGCCCAATTTTATTATTTCTGAATAGTGTGTCTAGATTGTCATTTAGCTAAATTGGCTAGAACAATGCATGATCCCGAACAAGATGCCTTATGACAAGCCTTAATTGACCCACTAGAACAAAGCTTTTTGAAACCATGGGCCACGATTGATTGTGAGAGAGATAGCCACAATCGATTTGTAAGAGATAATTTTGATGGTGCGACTAGGATAAAGAAACAAAGAGTGAGATACATTTAGGAAATTTTGGGTCACAATTGTGAGTTTTATTTATTTATTTATTTTATTTGAAGTGGTAGCAGTTCTCTTCCTACGTCATGATTATGTTTGAAATTTGAAATCATTTTTTAATTTTGAACACATATTTGGCCATGCCGAAATTTGTGTGTAAGACATTAAGACTTCAAGGGTTTTGGAATATTCATTCTTTTTGGATTATCACATTGTCAAAATGAACAATCTGACTATGAATCACTATAATCGATTTGTATTGAACGTTCTTTATTCTTGAAGTTTATCATTTTATCAGTGCTTTATGCTGAATAATTGGTGATTTCTCATCAGGATCCATATTTATGCCACCAAAGTGGTCCCTGGGCTATCACCAATGTCGTTGGAGTTATGATTCAGATAAGAGAGTTCTTGAGGTAGGTACTTTTTAGTTATATCTCAAATGAATGCTAGTCTCTCTCTCTCTCTCTCTCCCCCTCCTCTAGCATGCATATATATATATATATATATATATATATATATATATTTGTGGTAATGTATGTTCAAGTGCTACATTGTCTATTTTTTTTTTTGACAAGTAATCAAGATATCATTAAAAGCGTAAGGCGCCCCCAGGTACACATGGTGCATGCAAGATAGAAGGCTATAGAAATGCAGATTGGGCTGGCTCGATTATGGATCGACCGTCCACGATAGGTTATTGCACATTTGTGGGAGGTAATTTGGTTACATGGCGGAGTTAGAAACAGTCTGTGGTTGCCAGATCTAGTGCAAAGGCAGAATTTAGAGCTATGGCTCAAGGAGTGTGTGAAACATTATGGTTGAAAATATTCTTGACAGAGCTTGGGTTTGACTCCAAGGACTCAATGCGATTGTATTGTGACAATTAAGCGGCATTCAATATTGCTCATAATCCAGTCCAACATGATTAAACCAAGCATGTTGAAATTGATTGACACTTTATTAAAGAAAAACTCCGAGAAGGTATCATATGCACACCATATGTGAAGACAGGAGTACAACTGACAGATATGTTGACAAAGAGAATGTCTAGTACTATGATTCTTCTTTAGTTATTCTGAGTGTAATATTGTCTTTATTTCTTTCTGTATCAGTCTATAGGTTTCTTCTATTTAAACGTATGCAATTGTATGAAACTATTACAAGCAATAAGAATTTCACTCTTTTCGTTCTTTATTTTCTACTCACATAACACAAGCAACCTTACAATAAAGAAGAAGATGATTCACAAACTCCCAATTTTTTTCGCACATGCAACATCTATCGATTACAATGATGCACCGCTTCCGAAGATTGTTCATAGTAAGGATCTTTCCTAGGGGCCGTCGACCAACCAAAAAATGCTACCCTCAATAGAAACTTAGTCTGCCAAACACTCTCCTGGAGAAGCAAAAACTTTCACTACAAGTCATGACACTCTAAAGGATTTAATACCAACTGACCTTTTTTTGGAAGGGACCCACCACAGCTTATCTTCGCATTCCCATCTCACTTTCCCTAAATACAACACTTGGAATAACAAGGCAAAGACATCCACCTCCCAATCATGAGCCATTCTAGCAAAGCTCATGTTCCACTGAATGGAACCTCCAGGAATTTCCATGTGATCCGCAACAAAAGAATCTTTTGCGGGCGCAATACTAAATAAATTCAGATAGGCTTCCTTAAGGACCATATCCCCACACCATAGATCTTGCCATAATCTAACCTTGGAGTCATCTCCCACCTCAAATCTAGTAAGACTTGAAAACTTCTCCTAAACCCTCATAATATTCTTCCATAACCCCACCCCATACACTCCAACAGGTTCCCTAAAGCAACAACCTCCTCAAGAACTCCCATATTTTGCGTCTACCACCACTTTCCACCAAGCCTTTCTCTCAAGCCCATAGCACCAAAGTCATTGCCTGAGAGAGCATGATTGAACCTCAACAAGTTTCTAATCCCCAACCCTGCCTTAGAGATCGGCAAACACGCCGTAGACCATCTCACCAAGTGATATTTGAACTTTTTGCCTAGCCTACCCCATAAGAAATCACATTGAAGCTAATATGGTTTGCAACATCCTTGGGGATAGGAAAGAGTGTCATAAAATATGTAGGTAAATTGGAAAGGGTGCTCTTGATAAGGGTAAGCCTACCACCCTTAGACAGGTACAACCTTTTCAAACTAGCTAGTCAACATTCTATCTTCTCAATAAAGCCATCCCAAATTTGCTTGGCCTTATGAGAAGCCCTAAATGGAAGACCAAGATATTTCAAAGGAAACGACACAACCCCATAGCCCAAAATCCCTGTTAGCTCAAGCACATTATCAACGTTTCGAATGAGAACCAATTCCGACTTGGCTAAGTTCGTCTTCAAACCTGACACAACTTCAAAGCATAAGAATAAGCCCCGTAGATTACGAAGCTGATTAGGGTCTGCCCCACAGAAAATCAGTAGAAAATAACGAACAAACAAGAAAGAAAGAAATTCTTATTGCTTGTGTTCGTTTCATATAATTGCATAGGTTTAAATAGAAGAAACCTATAGACTAATATGAAAAGAAATAAAGATAATATTACAATCAAAATAAATAAGGGAGGTAAATGTCGTCATCATCAAGAGGGGAGGTAACATGGTTGATCATTTTCTGGATATGGCGGTTCAAGGAGGGGGGCCGGAAAGGGTTTATCATGCTGCTAGATGGGCATGGATGGGGTAGATTCCCTGGGGAGCCAAGCAAGGTTTTGACTTTTTTGGAAGTCATGAAAGGTCCTCCCTTTTCTGGTCCTGGTCCTGGGGTGGAGACGGTCATGCTGAAGCCATTCCTTCAGCTGTTGAGGAAGGGTGTAGGGTGGTTCAGAGCAAGAAGAAGGTACTGCTCTCTCTCTTGTGGGCGTGGAAGGGAAAATTCGAGAAGGTTCTAGGGGAATTGGACCGGACCATGGCTTCATTTTGGCCTAGCCTAGTAAGGTTTGAGTTGCAGTATGGGTTGGGTCATGCGCAAGCCTGTTACCATCCGCAAGCCTTAGCTTGTCGAATTTTTTCCAAACGGACTTGTAAGCCCAATCCCAACTTTAGGGATGGGTCTAAGCCGAAGGAGTTGTTGGAGGAATCGCCGGAGCTTTCAGATCAGGTTTTGAGAATACTGGAGATGTCGATGGAGCATCTGCTGGAGGTCTCTCCGATGGTTGGTGTAGCTTCGGTAAATCTGGAGGGTACTTCGAATGGGTCTGGTCCGTTGAGGTCCAATGGTGTCGTTGGATCCACCTCGTTGGCGGTTTTCAGCCAGACAACGCTGGAATCTCAAGACTTGGTCTATCCTTCCACAGTGACGACGAGACTCAGTGATGGGGGGATACACAAACCGGTTGTAAGTACTTTCCAACGAGGCTTTCTTAATTCTCGGCAGTCGGTAGTTATGGGTAAAGCTCCAAGTATGGCTTCTTCCCCCTCTGTCCACTTGAATGTTTCTGGGTTGGTTTCGGAAGGTAGATTTGGCTTCCTCGCCCATCCGTAGCTGGGACTTCTAACACAGTGCAAGCAGAGGCTGTGTGTACCCCTCATAAGGTAAAGGGTAAACGGGAGATTCACAACTTGGAGTGCTCCATCAACTATGATACAAAGGGTGTATCCAATAGGCGAGGAGAAAGGCAAATTTCAAGCTGTTTTGCGTTGAGGGCTTTGGGGTTTTTTTTGGGGGGGCTTTTGCTGTTTCGTGGGGTTTGGGTTAGAGGGTTTGTCGGGTTTTAGGTTTGTGGGTCTTGGGTTGGAGGGTTTAGGTTTTTTGCTCGTTTCGGAGCCTCTTGTGTATGCTGCTCGTGTATTCAAGGGCGTCTTTCGCTTTTAATAAATTATTTTTCATCAAAAAAAAAAAAATCCCACCATTTTCTATTTTTTTCTTTGGATCAATATGTGAATAAGGTTGACTATATGTTGACAAATATAATATGGACAGATTTTTTTAATTTGTTCTCTATTTCTTTGATAAGGAGAAAGCAAAATGCTGATCGTTGTCACTCCTGCCGGCCCATTATAGATGAGATTTTAAAAATGATGAGATTTTTAATGAAATAAAATAAACATAAACGTCTTTCTAAAGAACCTTTAGATGGACCATGTATGTTTGGTAGTGTTGGCCACTTGATATTGGGCATTTAAGGAACAGTTTTCTGTTCATTTTTTAAAATACTTGTCATTTCACAAATTTTCACCTGTTGTGGGAAGGAGGGAATAGTTCATTGTGTTATAATTTTGGGCTATCTACAAACAATTCTAGTTTAAGTAGTATTTATCCTTTACTTTTCTTAATTATTGTACAACTTATTTTTGCAGATTGCCAAAACATTCCGGGAGAAAGGTTTACCTTGTGATGTCATATGGATGGATATATATCGATTACATGGATGGTTTTCGTTGTTTCACATTTGACAAGGCATGTCCTCTTTGAATGGTCTTTCCATAAGACAATCCCAAAAGACACAAATTCTTGGCCATTTCAATTTAATTTAATCACAGAGTTTTTTTTTTTTTTGTTATTTGTTTTTGTTTTCCCTTCAGCAAAAGTTCTAGGTTAATATATTCCTAAATTATGTTAGTTTCAATATTTCCTTGAACTATTGATTTATTCAATTTGGTCATTTGGACTTGAAATTTTAAAAATGACTTAGTATTACCCTTACCCCATTTTAATGTCATCATTGGTATAATTTGTTTCTATGCTAATAGGCCATAGGGTGACGTAAAAAGATCAATATATGTAAAGACATGTAACACACATGTTTGAAACCACAATATTTCGTTATTTATTTTACTTTTTCTTTAAATAATGAATTCATTGGTCTCAATATATTCTAATGTTTTTAGACTAGACCAGATAAGTAATTATCGTTGGCACAATATTGTAAGGTAAGGTAGATGTAAAATTAAGATATTTTTAAGATTTCAAGAACTAAACTAAAACCATCAATAGTTCATGGATTGAAATCTGAACTTAAATCAGGGACCAAAATCATAGTTTGATAAAGTTCCATCACTTTTTTTTTTTGGTAATATTTTTTAGTAATATAATCCAGGATTATGATTGTTTGTTTTATGAATTCAAATGGAATAGTTAATGTGTGGTTTACAATTATCTACTCTTCTTTGAAGAATGCAATACTTAATTTGTTTCATGTTAGGGTCTATATTTTGCTAGATACTCAAATTATGAAGAACAATAAATTGGAAATACTTTGTTGTGACTTGGAAATGGATGAGCCATTTCATATTAAATCCATGTCATCGTTCTTGCTAAGGCAATTTGAATAGTTATTTTTCTTTTACTTTCTTTGGTTTTTCTCCTTAACAAAGATTTTGAAGTTTACAGTTCTTTCTTTTCGTTTAATCAGTAATCAATGTTCTCTACTTGAGTGTTCCATTGCTTTTACCTTCTTTGCATGTTTTATTTACAAATATCTAATCTTCATTGAGGCTTAAGTTGGAAAAAAAGAGAGCAAAGAAAAACAGAAGACAGAGGGAAATGAGTTTGAGAAAAGAGCACCAGAGTTAGGATTTTCCTCTTGCTTATATTTTATTTATAGCTGCCGCATATTGTAAAAGTACCTAAATTTCCTCAATATTATAATAATGAAATAACATAAAATAAACACATCGACACTCTCTTTCAAGCTGAGCAAAGATATCTAGCATGCCCAACTTGCTTAAAATTGCATGAAAGGCGCTACTTGACACTCCTTTTGTTAGAATATCAACAAATTGTTCCGCTGTTTTCACATATGATGTGCAGATTCTACTGACTCGTAGTTTTTCTTTAATAAAATGTTAGTCAATTTCAATATGTTTGGTTCAATCATATTGGACTGGATTGTGAGCAATGCTAATTTCAACTTTGTTGTCACAATACAGTCTCGTGAAATCTTTAGAATCAAAGCCAAGCTCTTTCAATTGTATCTTCAACCATGGCAATTCACACACTCCATGAGCCATGGCTCTAAATTTTGTTTCCGCACTGGATCTAGCAACCGTTGATTGTTTCTCACTAGGTCAAAATAACCAAATTACCACTCACAAGTGTGCAATATTCTAACATGGACCGTCAATCCATAATAGAACCAACCCAATGTGCATCTGTATATGCTTCTATTTTCCAGTGATCATATTGTGAAAACATCAGTCCCTTACTTGGTGAGGATTTTAAGTACTGAAGATTTTGAAAAATTGCTTCCATATCAAACTCATTTGGCAAATGCAAAGTGACTCGCCACACAAGCAACATATGCAATGCCGGGACAACGTGAGAAATAAATCAATTGGCCAACCAATTGCTGATGTAATAACCCCGATCCCCTTTCGAGGGTAGAATAGTCTTTACTACCTATGAGAATGGATAACTAGACGGGATTAATAAACACCTGATTTTACATATGAATTTTTATTTCTTGATATTAATTCATATTTTTTTATATTAAATAACCACTCCTATATTTTATTAAAACACCTGCTTTTAAATTGAATAAATTTATATCAATTTAAGTTCCACTTTTATATTTTATATTTATATTAAAATATGAGGACCAGATTTTATATTAAAAATATTAGATATCTGATTTATTATTATTAAAATACCTGTTTTAGTATATAAAACCCTAGCAGCCAAAGATTGAAACCCTACTCTTATAAATAAATCTTTTAGCCGTCACTCTCTCCTCTCATCACAAAAAAAAAAGTTTTCAAGCCTTCTATCCCTCGCGTTGTACGTACAAGAATTTTCAGTTGCCTTCACTTCTATTTGCAGGTACTTTTTCATTTTTCTTGTCTTCTCTTTTATTGATTAGTCGTAGCCTTTGTATGAATTTGGTTCTCTTCTTTTCTTTTCTTCTATACCGACGTCACAAACATACCCTGCTTATTGTGTTTTCTTTTCTTTTTCTTTCACTGCTGAATTTCCGTGGCACACGTGACTGATCCGCACTGTTCCTTTTCTTTCCGCAATACTTCTTTTCTTGTCCTTGAGCCATTCTTTACAGCAAGTTTGGCTGATTATATATATATTTCTTTTTCTTCTTTTCTCTCTTATAGCCGTAAAGATAGGAGGAATAGTGTTCATTGATTTTTTTCTCCTTGGTTCTATAGGACAGCATGGTCTTCCCATTCTTCACTTTTATTTATTTATTTTTTTCTATTTTTTTTCAACAGTATACAGGTCTCCTACTTGTTTAATTTTCTTTCCTTGTCCAAGATTTTATGCTCCTTTCCTGTTCTTCACTTTTGGACATATATAATTGATCATTTTCTATTAATTATAATTTTATGGAGCTACTTTGTCAAACAATAGTATTTTAGTATCTCAACTATAATACCTCTTCTTGATTTTTTTGACTTGAACAAATAATAATTTTTGAGAACATCTTTCACAGTGTGCTAATATACTATTTTATGGCTATGATCCAATAGATTTCATGAAACCCAAAACATGCACACTCAAAGACAGTTTAATAATTTTATAATAGCAATATATGGTATATGTAGAGATCGAAAATCTGGGATGCGTTAAGTCCGATTCTCATTATGATTTGCGTTCTAGCCTAGGGCTAACGTAGTTAAGTTTTATCGATCCAGGTGTGTGATAGTTCAAATCAGTCCTTTAGTAACAGTATCGAGGTAAGGGATCCTCTACCCCTTTTCAAATTGTTTTATGTCATATTACTTTATCATTTTTTAAACATATTTGCAATTAATTGTTCTTGTTCTATATTTCAAATTATATTGATGCATGAAGGACTGTTTTAAAAATAGTTTTGAGATGAAAATTGTCGGTATAAATGTTAATCTTGAAATCACTGTTTTAAAAGAAGCTTTAGTTATAAAGGATTTTCTAGTTATTCGTAAATTGTGTAGTTGGTTCCCGAGACGGGAAGTTACAGCTTTTTGAAATTAATGAGAAAATGAGAGTAAAAACCCTCCCACACGTTGCCTCAAAAGTTATCAAAGGAATAAGAATAATTTGTGAGAATGAAATTTTTGCAAATGAGGCACGTGTGTAGAGGAGACTATTATTTTGGCCCCAGATATATTCACAGAGATTTACAGAGTTTAAGCTCGGTACCGTTGCTTGGATGGAAGTGCAACCGCGGAAGGACTTAGAGAAGGCGGAATCCATCCCTATGTCATGCTAAGTGCACTTCAATTAATTAGCTGACGGGGCAGGGCCTGTGGCCACAGTTTACCTGCCTGAGGTCGCAGTAGACCGCGCAACCCTAGTACACAGGGCGTAATAGTGTGCATGGGCCCTATATATGAGAAGTCTTAATCGTTAACGGGTATTTTATGTGTTAAGTAAAATGCCGAATTTTGATTTGTGTTTTAGAAATTTAGATTTCAAGTGTATTTTAATAATTGTTATAAAAAAAAATGAAGTTAACTCAACCGTTTTATGGTTGAGGGTTACCTTACTGAGCATTTTTCGCTCACCCCTTATTTTGTTTTGTTTTCAGGTTATGAGTAGAGAGACCTAGGCGGCCGGGATGGGATCTAGGCTAGCATTAGGACATTGCATTTCAGTTACCTTAATAAGTGCACTTGCACAATAAATCCAGTTTTCCTTTGCATTTTCATTTATGGTATCAAATAGTATTACTCTTTTCGAAATAAACGTTTCCGCATTTATTAAAGCTCTGAGTTTTAAAATTATTATTATTCTCTTTATTTAATTTATTTAATTCAGCATATTAGCTAGGTTACCTAGTAGACCTTATGTATCTTTGCGGATTGGTGTATGAAAATGGACAACCTAACCCTTAGCGGTTTGGGGGCGTTACAGCTGATGTCTACCTTTATCCCCCAGATGACCATTTTCTATTTTTCACCCAGCTTAATATTCGCCTTCGCTTGATTATCAATGGCTGTACATCCAAGCATCCCTGTTTGTTTGAGAAGGTCAAGAATACATTTTCGTTAAGAGAATATTCCATCTTTCGACCTTGCTACTTTAATGACTAGAGAAATACTTAAACTGCCTAAGTCTTTTATTTCAAATTCATCCGCAAGAGACTTTTTAAAGTTTTGTATCTCCTCCTTATCATTTCCTGTCACTACAATATAATCTACATACACAATCAGAACCATTACCTTTCCTCGAGAGAAATGTTTGATAAAGAGTGTATGATCAACTTGGCTTTGTTTGTAATAAAATATTTGCTTAACTTGAAAAACTGCTCAAAACATGCTACTGTAGATTGTTTTAGATGAACATTCAAGTCCGGGAGGAACTTTCATATATACTTCTTTGAGATCTCTATGAAGGAAAGCATTTTTCACATCAAATTGGTGCAGAATCCAATTTTGCTGCCACCAAAAGTAGAACTTGAATTGAGTCCGTCTTTGCTACCGGAGCAAATATTTCCCCATAGTCAATTCCATAGGTTTGTGTAAAACCTTTTGCAACCAATCTGGTTTTGTATCATTCCACGAAACCATTGGCTTTATGCTTGACAATAAACACTCACTTGCATCCCATTACGCAATTCAACAGGATCCCATTTATTATTTTTGTGAGGGCTTTCATCTTTTCTTGCATCTCTTCCCTCCACTTTGGATCACTAAGTGCCTCCTATTGAGTTTAAGGAATAGACACAGATGATAATTTGGACACAAAGAAACAATATGATGGTGAAAGATGCTAATAGGAAACAAAATCAGATATAGGATGGTGAGTACATGACCTAACTCCTTTGCTTGCCAGTGAGCATTAGCTCAAATGGTACTTCCTCTCTTTGTAGCAAGGTGGAGGGTGAGGTCGTGGGTTTAAGTCTCACCGTGTGCATGTGTAACTTAATTACTAATATAAAAAAAAAAAAAAAAAAAAAAAAAAGAACTCCTTTGCGTTCTGCAATAATAAGATTCATATCATTGTCAATAGGCATTGAAGAGTTTAATCAGGGATAGAAATAGTATTACATGAGTCATGGTCAGATATTTGGCGAGTAGCATGAGGAATAATTTTACTTTTTTGGCATCTGGAGTAAACTTTCAACTCCTTCATAGGTTGCTTATACCACTCATCAATAGGATCAGTAGGAGACTCATTAGTAAGCGGTTGCTGTTTGTCCTGCTCTAGCACAGGAGAAGGGATAGGTGAAGGACTACTCATAGAAAACTTCTCTTCAATCAGACTCTCCTCGTAAAGAGAAGTTTTGGTGGATGAAAAATATGGTTGCATTTCCGAAAAGGTAACATTTATTGAAACAAAATGCTTCCACGATGGGAGATGATAACAGTTATTACCCTTCTGAGTAGGAGAATAACCCACAAAGATACATTTGATAGCACTGGGATCTACTTTACCCCAAGTTGGACCATGAATGTGAACAAAACAAACATAACCAAACACCTTTGGGAAGACACCTATGTAAGTAGAAAATGGTGAGGACAGGCGGACAACACCTCAACAGGTATTTTGAAATCCAAGACACGAGAGGGCATCCTATTGATGAGATATGCAATGGTGAGTAATGCATCACCCCAATAAGATTTGGGAACATGCATATCAAGCCTTAAGGATCGAGTTACCTCAAGAAAATGTTGATTTTTCCACGTAGTAGCTCCGTTCTGCTGGGGAGTATCGACACAAGTGATTTGATGGATAATGTCATGTTCACAAAATATGTACCAAGATCACCAAACTTATACTCACCCCCATTGTCAAAATCGACAATTTGATAGAGGTATTAAATTGGGTCTAAATCATTTTGTGAAACATTTGAAACACAAAGAACACATCACTTTTATCCTTTAACAATAAACCCAGGTATCTCGAGAAAAATCATCAATAAAAGAAACGAACCATTGATAATTAGATAAAGGAACCACCCATTGTTCCAAAATCTTAAGCTTATAGGAAATGGTAAATTTAATTATTTAATTAACACTTTAACACTCTTTATGTGTGGGTTCAAACTCGCATAATGAAACATTTAATGAGTGAGGGTCAATACGTGTAATATTTAATTGAAATGAGAGGTGAATTATGAAGGCAGAATTAGAATTCAGAACTTTTGCTTTGATACGAAGTTAGAAGAAAAGAGAGAAGAAAAACAATAGATAGAGAGAAAAGAATCTCAAAAGTGAACACGAAAGTACATAAATGCCCCAATATTATAATAATGAAATAACATAAAATGAACACATCAACAGATTACATCAAGTGTTTTCATATTAGGTTCTATGTTGTGTTCCATACTGAGGATGAAGAATTTTTAGTTACAAAAGAGAGTTCCTTGTGAGCTTGGGAATGAATTAGCCATCTTCTATTAAATCTTTAACATAATTCTTGACACTGAAAATAAACGATTATGATATCTTTCAGGACCGTTTCCCAGATCCAAAATCTTTGGTAAATGATCTCCACGAAAATGGTTTCAAAGCTATCTGGATGCTTGACCCAGGGATAGAAAATGAAGGGGGTTATTCTGTCTATGATAGTGGTTCAGAAAGTGATGTCTGGATTCAAAAAGCAGATGGAAATCCTTTTGTTGGTATATCTTCTTTATGCACTGGTACTTAATTCTGATAGTTGATGTGTTACAATATTTCCAATCCGTCTTCAAGGGCGTTGTGGCCTGGGCCTTGTGTTTTCCCTGACTTTACGCAGTCAAAAGTTCGTTCCTGGTGGGCTGGATTAGTTAAAGATTTTATATCTAATGGTGTTGATGGTATATGGAATGATATGAATGAACCAGCTATTTTTAAGGTAATTCAATAATTCTGTGTTGGTACTTTGCCCTTTTTTACATTTTTATTTGATCTAATTATTTTTCTTTTCAGGCTGTAACGAAAACGATGCCTGAGAGCAATATCCATAGGGGAGATGATGAACTAGGAGGTTGTCAAAATCACTCTTATTACCACAACGCATTACTCTGTAACCCTAGTCTTATGTTTTTTTTCTTATTATGTTTGTTGCTAACCTAGTCTCTTTTTGATGAGTTTTTACTGTTAAAATGTTTTTTATAATAATTTCTGGACATAGATGATATATACTAGCTGAGTTCGCTTTGGTCCTACAGGATCCTTTCTAGGAACTAGACTGCCATAATAAATGATGAGGTTTTCTCATTTAATTTTTTGCCCATTCTAGGTGTATGGCGTGCTGATGGCACGATCAACATATGAAGGCATGAAGTTAGCCAATGAAAATAAGCGTCCTTTTGTCCTGACCAGAGCTGGATTTATTGGTAGCCAAAGGTATGCTGCAACATGGACAGGAGATAACCTTTCGAATTGGGAGCATCTTCATATGAGTATCTCCATGGTACTTCAATTGGTAAGTAATTTTCGGAGTCCTGTTTGCCTGACGCAAAATTGGAGACATGAATTTACTTTAGTGCATTTCATTCTGTTGTAATTTATGCCTTTTCCTTTCCTTCCAACTCTCTACAAATCTTGTCTCTCATCCTGTGATTCTGTGGAGAACTTTGGGGCTGCATATATGGTGGTATGTGCATGTGAAGTCAAAACTCATTGATGCAGCCAAGGAATAAGGGTGAAGTTGCTGTCCTTAGTAATTTTCAGTTTTGACAACTTAAAGCTTGTCATATATGGGGCTTATGTGCAACGCAGTATTGAGACTAGTCTTATATGATTTTGAAGGTCATGTCATTAGGAGTCTAGGGTAAAACAATTTTTAATTAGGGTCACTTGTTTCAAAGTCGTAGCTGTTTTTATGTGTATGGACAGATCTGGAATTCTACAGGAAGTCCAGCATAAAACTTTGCTTTTAGGGCCATTTTCTTGATTGTGTTTGGTCTAATAGTATTAAGAGATCTTTATTGAGTTTTATTATTTTTTGTATCCCCCCCCTCCCCCCATTCCGTTCACAAAATAGAAACACAGAGGAGGTAGGATGGGCAGTTGGTCAGATCTAGTAGGATCATGCATGGATGCTAGTTGGAGTCGGTGGCTCTTCTTTTCACAAAAATCTATCGAAATAAAATAAAGTTTTCAATGAAATCTCGACCATCTAGTCTATAAGATATATAAGAAGTTTCATAAATGGGTCTATATTTATAGGATATCTCTTTTCTGTTATTATTATTATTTTGTAAAGTCAACATTTATTTATTTATTTTTATTTTTATTTTTTTTTGAAGGGAAACATGAGCTTCCATTAATAAGTGTCAGCATTGACTGCATACAACAACTCACTGGGACAAGAGTTAATCCACACCCGATTACACTGCTTGGACAACGCTAATTTCGCTAGACTATGAGCGACCTTGTTTCCTTCTCGTCTCACGTGGGAGACCTTCCAGGACGCCAACGACCCCAACATCTGCCTTGTCTCGGTCAAAAAATGCCCGTGGACGGAATCGACTTCCTCCGGATTGCTGAGAGCCAGAATGATCTCTCGGGCATCACCTTCTAATTCAACCGATTGATACCCCATAAAACGGCCGAAAGAGATAGCACTCC
This sequence comes from Alnus glutinosa, assembly GCF_958979055.1. Lineage (NCBI taxonomy): Eukaryota > Viridiplantae > Streptophyta > Magnoliopsida > Fagales > Betulaceae > Alnus > Alnus glutinosa. Next base: position 18,482,929 of record NC_084898.1, on the reverse strand, counting down.
GAGCGCCGATGGCTTCCGCAGCAACTGGGTCCCTGATGTGGGGAAAGACTTCACACTTGGCTGCCTTCACTCCACCTTGGTCATCCCTGGCAATGATCCCAATCCCCATCAGTTTTTTCCCCCCATCTAGAGCAGCGTCCCAGTTGATCTTGATACAGTTTGGCGCTGGTTTGCTCCATCCACCCCTGGGGGCCTGCTCCCCTTGCCCTAGGTCTTCAGCGCGCAAATTAGCATTTCGGAATTCCTCCACCAGATCAAAGGCCTCTCTGATCAGGATGTTCGGAGGCAGAACCGCACCTCCGAAAACCACTCTGTTTCGCCGGGACCAAATCTTGTGGGCGACCGCAGCGAAACGCTTAAGGTCCCTATCTTCCAGCTTGTCACAGAGAGCGGCGAAGACCCCAACGAACTCCTCCGCCCCGGCCGAGCACTTCTGGATGGGTCCCCTGCAGGAGCCCCAAACCACCTGAGCCGAGCCGCAACTCCATAGAGCGTGGCTGACGGATTCTGCCTCGGCGCCGCACATAGGGCATAACTGGTCAATGACCACTTTCCTCTTATATAAATTGTTTTTCGTAGGTAAAATTTCATTGCATGCTCTCCATAGGAATAGAAGGATATGTCGGGGTAGTTTTAGGCTCCATAGACGCCGCCATAGGTGGGAAGCAGAGTACACCGAAGAAGAACTCCCATAATCCCTATCTCTTCTCTCCATTTCGAGGTGATAGGCACTGCGGACCGAAAATCCCCCATTTTTGGTCCCTCTCCAAATTAGCTTGTCCTCATGGAACCTAGGGTTGATGGGGATACTACAAATCTTATCCACAGTGTCCTCCGAGAAAATACTTTTAATGAGGGGAATACCCCACCAATTAGCTTCCCTGTTGATAATGTCGGCCACTGTTGCTTCTCTAGGAAGCTCCCTTACTGGGTCAAGAACTTTGTGAGGGGGGTCAGGGATCCACTTGTCATCCCACAGGATGATACTGTGGCCATTTCCCACCCTCCACAATAGCCCTTCCTGGAGGAGGCCCTTCGCCTGCCAGATGCTTCTCCAGGCAAAGGAGGCCTTCTTCCCCAGATTAGAGCCTAAAAAGTCCAAATTGGGGAAGTATTTTTCGCGCATCACTCGAGCTGCCAGGGAGTCCGGCCTCTTCAATGGCCTCCAGCATTGTTTGGCCAACAAAGCCGTGTTGAAGCAGTCAATGTCTCTATAGCCTAGACCCCCCAAGTCCTTACTTCTGCCCATTCTCCTCCAAGCCATCCAGGCAATCTTGTTTGAATTGTCCTTGAAACTCCACCAGAACTTCCCCATCATAGCATTGATATCTTTGGTCAGAGCTTTTGGAATACGGAACACATTCATCGTGTACGTCGGGATCGCTTGGATGACTGCCTTCAGCAACACCTCCTTCCCTGCGTGCGTGAGGAACTTCTCCTTCCATCCATTTAGCTTAGCCCAGATTCTCCCTTTGATGAAGTTGAAAGAGGAGACCCTAGACCTCCCTATAAGGGCTGGAAGACCAAGATACCGCTCGAAGCACTGAACCTGCCCTGCCCCTGCTCTGGAAAGGATCTCATCTCTGGCTACTGATGGGGTATTTCTACTAAAGAAGATGGACGTCTTCTCCTTGTTGATTTTCTGGCCGGAAGCCTTCTCATAGCAGTCTAGGATAGACTCAACCTGACTCAGCTCTCTAATATTAGCTTTGCAGAATAATAGACTGTCGTCTGCAAAGAACAGATGGTGTATCCGGATGCCTCCCCTGGAGATCAGAACCCCTGTAATCCCTCTGTCCCTTTCAGCATTACGAAGTGAAGAGCTCAGGGCCTCTGCGCAAAGAATGAACAGGTAGGGAGAGAGAGGGTCTCCTTGCCTCAGACCTCGCGAGGGGAAGATTCTCCCAAAAGGTCTACCGTTGATGAGGATGGAATAGGTAACATACCGGACACACGCCATTAGGAGATTGATCCATCTAGTCGCAAAGCCGAGCTTTTGAAGCATTGCCTCAAGGAAATCCCATTCCAATCTATTGTAGGCTTTACTCATGTCTAGCTTTAGAGCCATGTACCCCTCCTTCCCCAAGAGTCTAGAAGCCCTAGTGTGGAGAGTCTCAAAAGCAACCTGAATATTGTCCGAAATTAAACGGCCGAAAACAAAAGCACTTTGCTCCGGAGAGACAATGTACGGGAGAATAGGCTTTAATCTATTTGCTAGGACTTTGGAAATCAGTTTGTAAAAAACATTACACAAACTGATAGGCCTATACTCAGAGGGCTTAGAGGGGGAGTTCACCTTAGGGATAAGAACAATGTTGGTAGAGTTGATCCCCATGTCCATCTGCCCATCGTTGAGGAAGGATAAAACTGCTTTGCACACCTCACTGCCCACCGTGGGCCAGTTCCTTTGATAGAAGGTAGCAGGGAAACCATCCGGTCCCGGAGCCTTGAGGGGATGCATCTGAAACAAGGCTTTCTTGATTTCCTCCTCAGAGAAACTGTGAAGAAGCCTCCTCTTCATGTCCTCCGTGACCCTTGTATCAACCCCACTAATGCACTCCTCCACCCTGACAGTCCCTTGGGAGGTAAACAACTCCTCATAGAACTTGATGAAAACCTTGCCAATATCTTTATTCTTCCTCCACGTTCTGCCCTGCTCATCTGTGACACTCCTAATTCGGTTTATTTTCCTTCTATGCTGAACCCAGGAATGGTAGAAGGCTGTGTTTCAGTCCCCATTCCGAAGCCAATGTTGTTTCGCCCGCTGCTTCCACTTCATGTCCTCAAACTCCATTAAGTCGTCTATCTCCCTTTGTAGAGATTTTATCTGAGAAGCCACAGCCGGACATTCGTTGCTTTGGAGAGCGGCCAACTGGGTGGTTTTTTCCTTTACAATCTCCTCCTCCTTCCCAAATTTATGTCCCCCCCAATCCAGAAGGGCCCTACGGCAGGCTGCGAGCCTCTGCTGGATCCCCTCACTCGGGGAGTCAATGCTCGGGAAACTGTGCCAGGCCGAGCGGATGATGTCTCCACACTCAGTATCGTTTAACCAGCTAGCTTCAAGTTTGAAACCACTTCCCGCCGAACCTCGGCTCTGGCTTCTTCTTTGGTTGGAAGAGAAGGAAACCAAAATGGGGCTGTGGTCAGAAGTTCTCGCTGCTAAAACCTCAACAGAGAAGGAAGGAAAGAGAGAGCACCATTCCGGATTGGCCACCGCCCGATCAAGCCTCTCCTTTGTGAAGGTGCCATCTGACCTCCGGTTACTCCAAGTGAAAGGAGAGCTGGAAAACCCCAGGTCCCCTAACCTGCAGACCTCCAGAGCCTCCCTGAAGCCTGTCATTTGGGACTCCTTCCTGAGGTTTGAGCCCTCCTTTTCTTCCTGCATGACCACCTCGTTGAAGTCCCCCGCACACATCCAAGGAATCAGATGGCAGGTGCTCATAAACTTTAGCAACTCCCACGAGTCGGCCCGCTTGGCGCAAACCGGATTACCGTAAAAACCAGTGAGCTTCCACCAAGGGTTGTTATTTCCATCCTTAACCACAATATTTATGTGGCGTCTGGAGTAGTTATACACTTCTACCATAGACTCCGAATTCCACAAAAAGGCCAATCCCCCACTCCTCCCTATCGGATCGACCACAAAGACCCTATCAAAACCGATCTTCTTACAAATGTCTTCCAAATACTGTTTGGAGCTAATGGTTTCCATCAAGAACACAAAAGTGGGCCGTCTCTCCTTCACCATTTGGTGAAGGTCTCGAACTTTCCGGGGTTGCCCAAGTCCCCGGCAGTTCCAGCTTAGGAGACTCATTGTGGCTGGCGGGGCTGGTGCCCAGCCTCCGCCCAAGCCATATCAAACACCGTCTCAGCATCCAGTCTCACCTTTTTTCCACCCTCAGAGGAGTCCTCCTCTCCGCCTAGCCTTGCTTGCACAGGGTCTCTTTTTCCCCCCTTCGTCTGGTCTGGGCTCAGGGAAGGAGAACGGAACCTTCGTTTCCACCTGCGGATAGGCCCGTTTCCATGCCCATGATTATCTCCTCTGTTTTCATCCATAACATAACCACTGTCTAGCCCCTGAGGGTCCAGATCCGTCCCAGGCCCATCCTCTGAGTGCGGATTGCCCGCCTTTCCTTCAATCAGCCCACACTTTGGCCCATTATGAGTAGAGTCTCCCTCGATACCTACCTGAGGTTTGTCTCCAATTGTCTTCGTAGTGATACCCTCAGTGACCGAAGGGTAAATCACCTTATCCAGCTGGTCAGAAGTGGGCATTAACTCCATGAAATCACATCGCCGATTAGGACTCTGTGGTTGTCCTGTCTCAGCAGCCTTCGTGTCCCGCACTTCTTTCCTCAAAATTGACTGCAAGACCTGCTTTTCGATGTCATTCCCAATGCTGTGTAACCTGACAGATTTGTTGGGATCCCCACCTTGATGGTCCGGTGTCTCTCCCCTCTTCACCTCTTGTTGTTCGTCTGACGCTACGTCTCCTCCGCCATCCGCGCCCCTCTGATCGATAACCTCCTGCCGGAGGGGACTACTCACTCTCCCGTTGCCAATCCACATTCTTCCCTGTGTAGACCGCACCTCTTCCGCTCGGAGCCAGGTTCCCCATCGTTTTGGAGCTTCCTCGCCTTCCTGTCTGGATCCCTTATTCTCACTGCACTGCTCCATGTTGTGGAAGATGCGCCCACAGTTGAAGCAGAAATGTGGGAGCTTTTCATATCTAAAATTGACCCAGACCATTTTCCCGTTCAGCCAAAGGGCACGACCTCTATCCAGAGGTTTGGTGATATCAATGTGTACCTTGATCCGTAGACTACTCCCCCTTCCTGATCCTTCTCCAGAGACATCCACCTCCTCGACTTTCCCTATGGTCTCACCAATCTTGTTTCCCACCTCCTTATTCATGCAAATAAGAGGGATATCTCTAACCTGAATCCAACACGGGGACTTGGAAAAGTCCATTTGGGCTGGCGGGGTACTTTCTTCCACTTCTTTGAGGACCAGGATATTCCTGTCAAAAAGCCACGGGCATCCCTCCTGGACCCTCTTTTTGTCTGCTTCTGAGGAGAACTCTAAAAGCCAAAAGTTGTCCTCTAGTTCCTTGAAAGCCACTCTCCCTGTAGTTTTCCAAAGCCGAGCCATAAAGGCCTTGAAAGCCTCCTTTTGGACTCTTCTTTCGGACATAATGCGCCCAACCAGACACCGACCGTTTCTTAGTCTCTGGTCAGCCGTGTCATCCTCTGTGATCACTATACTCGCCTTCTCACCCTCCAATAATCTCATACCCTCCCCTAACTTTTCAACTAACTCCTCCATCTCTGGCTTGATCAAGACAGAGGTCTTGACCCGGCCGAAGACGACTATAATCTCCTAGCAGCACGAAGATGCCAGGGACTATCGCACTCACCTCTTGGCTATGCTAGAGAGAACAAGCCCCAAGAGTGAGGACTTGTTAATCTGTCACGTAAAGTCAACATTTTAGTCCTAGTCCTAGTCGGTTACGAAAAAGTAAAAAAGTTGTATGAAAATGCCTCGTGTACTCGAGAATTTGGACTCTGATGATGAGATATTGAGTGTTTTGACTTTGATACAAGAGTGCCTACTTTGTGCTTCCTTCTCTCTCCCTCTTTCTTCTTCCTCTCCTTTGGTGTGCTGTTCATTGGTTACTTTTCACAACAAAAGAACAGTCCTTGAATCTATCCTTCCTTCTCTGCAAGCCCAAAGCATATGTAATAACCCCGGCCCCTTTTCGAGGGTAGAATAGTCTTTACCACCTATAAGAATGGATAACTAGACGGGATTAATAAACACCTAATTTTACATATGAATTTTTATTTCTTGATATTAATTCATATTTCTTGATATTAAATAACCACTCCTATATTTTATTAAAACACCTACTTTTAAATTTAATAAATTTATATCAATTTAAGTTCCACTTTTATATTTTATATTTATATTAAAATATGAGGATCAGATTTTATATTAAAAATATTAGATATCTGATTTATTATTATTAAAATATCTATTTTAGTATATAAAATCCTAGCAACCAAAAAATGAAACCTTACTCCTATAAATAAATATTTTAACTGTCGCTCTCTTCTATCGTCTTAGAAGAGATTTCAAGCTTCCTCTCCCTTGCACAGTTTTCGGCTCTGTGGACAAGGTACCTTCTTACCTCCTATTTCTTCTCCTTAGTTCTCTTTTTCTGGTGAAACCGTAGCATTCATTTGTTGATATAACCATTGTTTATTGTATTTTGTCTTGTTGTCCTTCATTTGTGTACCTTATTTTGTTTTATTGTCCATCATGTCAGCATAACAATCAAGTAAAAGGATTGCTACTTTTTCTTTTAGACTCCTTCCTCTCAAAACGTGTGCCTCATGTTCAATATATATATATATTTTTTTTTTCTTCTCTTTTCTAACCATGAGATGTAGCATCAATTGTCCTTTTTCTCTCTCCTTTGTCTTTCTCCAAATACCAACGTCACATGCCTTATTGTATTGTGTTACGCACCTATACTAGACGGAACAAAACCCTAGCAGTAAATCAGGGTGGCGGCTGAGATATGTATGGAATGTAAGGGAGGAGATCGTGTACTTGGGGAGCACGATTTCAGGTTTGGAAGTTCCTAGAAATAAGGGATGATAATGCCCATTAGCAGCCTAAGAATAAGGGATTATATTTCCCATTTAGTAGCAGATTTGCAGCAGACTTTTAGGAGATCAAATAAGGGAATTATACTTTCCCTAGAATAGGTTATTTCTGTACTCTTTCTATAATTATTTGTACCCTATTTATAGGGGTTATTGAGGAGGAATAAGACAGGCAGAAATTAACCAACAAACAACTTCTAAGTTGTAGGAGGCAGGGGTACCTCGAATACCCCATATCCAATCCGCAATTCCACCATAGGCAACCCTAGGAAAACCAACCCGGCGGCTCTGCCCCTCTCCAAACCCCTCACACGATCACAAACACAATCCCTAAACCAGGCCCATAACATATTGTCTTCCTTTTCTTTTGTTTTTTTTTTTTTGTTTTTCCCTATTCTTTCCTTTTTCTAATACCACCGAGAGGTATAAATATCTATATATATATATATATATATATATATATATATATATATATATATATATATATATATATATTTTCTTCTCTTTGTCTTGGCCGAACTCAATTCAGAATTGTTAGATTATGAAATCCTCTCACTTTTCAATTCAGCCAGGCTATTTTGGGAAAATGATAAATTGTTGTTTATTTTGTTTTGTTTCTTTTCTTTTTACTTTTATGTATAGATTTGGGTTTGCCCTAAATTCTTCCACAAAAAGATATATAGTCCTAAAAATTCTATTTTTGGTACAAAGTAATTTAATGTAAACATTCAAACCTTCTTGTAAATTTCTCAAAAATCATGGATCATTTTTATAAATTACTTTATTTAAGGGTATAGTTTGTGATATCGGAATTTATTAAACTCTATAATTATAAGATAAAATATTTCTGATGACAATTACCTTTATGGAGTCGTATTTCTAATGTCAATAAAAGAAAACGTGTTATTACTTATTTAATTATTTAATTATTATTTGAATAATTAATGTTGTTAAACATACCTAGAGAATCCATTCTCAGTAGGTTAGCAAGACGGATCTTAGTGGTGTCAGTGTGTAGTCTAGTGATTAGCACAAGTTTTTAATTTATTTAAACCTGTACCAGGTGACTAGTTAGCAGTCAAGATAGTCCAGCGACTTATTGCAATCAGAGAGGTAAGGGATCCTCTACCCTTTCTCAAATTGTTTTATGTCATATTATTTTATCCTTTCTTTTAAGCATATTTGCAATTAATTGTTCTTGTTCTATATTTCAAATTATATTGATGCATGAAGCTTCAAATTGTCGGTATAAATGTTAATCTTGAAATCACTGTTTTAAAAGAAGCTTTGGTTATAAATGATTTTCTAATTATTAGTAAATTGTTTAGTTGGTTCCCGAGACGGGAAGTTACAACTTTTTGAAATTAATGAGAAAAAGAGAGTAAAAACCCTCCCACACGTTGCCTCAAGAGTTATCAAAGGAATAAGAATAATTTATGAGAATGAGATTTTTATAAATGAGGCACGTGTGTGGAGGAGACTATTATTTTGGCCTTAGATATATTCACAGAGATTTGCAGAGTTTAAGCTCGATACCGTTGTTTGGATGGAAGCACAACCGCTGAAGGACTTAGAGAAGGCGGTAATCCATCCCTATGTCATGCTAAGTGCACTTCAATTAATTAGCTGACGGGGCAGGCCTGTGGCCACAGTTTACCTGCCTGAGGTCGCAGTAGACTGCGCAACCCTAGTACACAAGGCGTAATAGTGTACATGGGCCCTATATATGAGAAGTCTTAATTGTTAACAGGTATTTTATGTGTTAAGTAAAATGTCGAATTTTGATTTGTGTTCTAGAAATTTAGATTTCAAGTGTATTTTAATAATTGTTTTAAAGAAAATGAAGTTAACTCAACTGTTTTATGGTTGAGGGTTGTCTTACTGAGCATTTCTCGCTCACCCCTTATTTTTGTTTTGTTTTCAGGTTATGAACAGAGAGACCTAGGCGGCCGGGATGGGATCTAGGCTAGCAGTAGGATATTATTTTTATGTTACCTTAATAAGTGCACTCGCACAATAAATCCAATTTTCCTTTGCATTTTCATTTATGGTATCAAACAGTATTACTCTTTTCGAAATAAACGTTTCCGCATTTATTAAAGCTCTGAATTTTAAAATTATTATTATTCTCTTTAATTAATTTATGTAATTCAGCATATTAGTTAGGTTGTTGGCAGACCTTAAGAATCTTTACAGTTTGGTGTATAAAAATGGACGAACCTAACCCTTAGCGGTTTGGGGGCGTTACAGCATACCTCTTTTACTACACCCTCAAACCCTTCCTCTTCTCTTATATGCCTTGAGACCCTTTAAACCCAAAACTTTCCATGACCTTAAGCCATCAAACAGCCCTTCCAATCAGCTTTAAAGGAACCATCTTAGTGTTTTTGTTTTATGTTGTTGTTGTTGTTTTTTTTTTTTGGCTGGAAAATGTGTTAAAGAAAAGCTAAAATTGAAAGCCCAGGGGCATATTCCAGACTGCAAAACAAGCTCAAATAGCAAAACAACTAAACCAAATACTAAAAGGGCTGCTCATTGAACAACATCTACAACTAACAAAATGAACAAATCCCACTGTCAACAACAAAAAAAACAGAATCAAGAATCTTCCAGGTTCTTTGTGGCCAAACCTTCTACTGATTGGTAGACACCCTTTTTATGGTACACAGCTTGTTTCTAACACAATGAGTTATTTCCTGTGGAACAGAACTGGCATTTATTCGATCTGATCTAATGATGTAAGCATTTCTTTCCTTCAAAATAAAACTGACTAAAACAACAAAAGAAGAAAAATTCAGAGGATTTTAGAGTCTTCCCTTTCTGAGTATGGCATATCCATTGGATAGTCCTTCCAGCCCCTACAAATACATGGGGCTGTGACTCCATGTGTATGTGGCACAAAGAGCAACAATTACTAGAGATGATGCCGTGACTCAAAAGTTGATCCTAAATAAGCCTCTCCTGATAGCCAACCATAGAATCATAGCATGTCTACTGTCTATGGATTGCCATGTGAAACCAGACAAAACTAGACCAAGCCACATGCCTTCCCCTTGCTCTAATAAGCTCCCACATAGCCTTAAACGGTGGAAAGCCATTAATGGAATCAGTCCAGAGTTTCTCGCTGCCTGTATCAGGGAATGCTTCATGGTTGAAAATATCAAGAGATTGCTTTATATCTACTGTTCCATAATTAGATCGAGTCTTTTTAGTGGAAAGTAAAATGGACGAAGCTCTAAAAGATTACCTTAACAAAGTAGGACCCATGCAACTTGGATTAGACATAGCAGCCAATAAAAATTACTCTATGGTATCTTACAATAGAATTTTTCTCCGAAAGAGTATAATAGTGGCCAAATTCAGGCCGTGTGTTTGGTAATTAGAAGGAGGTGAATGTAATTATTACCTAGGGTAGATTGTAACTCAACTTTGCGTGGGTACGATGATAGTGCCATTGACTGCCTGTGAAACAGTTCCTTTTTTGAATACTGACAGCTGTGTTTATGTTTGTCCCACATCGAAACATGGAAGCAATGACATTTGTAGTGATGTTTGTTTCTCTTGACATTCTTGTTCAAACTTATGCAAACATTGCCCCGCTTTTCTGTGTTGTACTAGGCGTTGTTTTCTTTTTCATTTGAAGAAAAAAAGTGAGAGTTGTGCTATTTCTGTTTTCTTCTGTTTTCTACTTTCCTGTATATCTTCCTTCACTTATCCTAACTTTCTTTTAGATATTTTTTCTTAATTCTTCCTCGACTCTGTTTGGTTTTGGGGTAGTGAAATGTTTTTCTTTTCCAGATTAGTAACTTTAGAGATATGTGTTCATGCTCAGTTTTCGGTGTAAGTCTGCTCTAATTTGGGTTTTACTTATTGTTCAGGGACTTGGTGGTCAGCCACTTTCAGGACCTGATATTGGTGGGTTTGGTGGAAATGCAACGGCAAAGCTTTTTGGAAGGTGGATGGGCATAGGTGCTATGTTTCCTTTTTGCCGTGGACATTCTGAAATTGACACCATTGACCACGAACCCTGGTCTTTTGGGGAAGAGGTTTGTCCTCCTTGAGCAATACAACAATAACATTATACGAATTTCCAACTTGTGGTATGTATGTGAATGAGCATATTAACTTATTGATCATGGAGCACTGTACCACTTTAGTTCTGATACTTACAAAGGGAGCCATATTGATAAAATATCTATAGCAAAAACTGATACCTCTTGGACACTACAATTTCATAGACGTGCCCATAATTTTAGAATGATATTTTTAAGTTAGAAAACTTATGTAGTTTGTCATGGATACTCCTGGGCAAGTGCCAACGCATCAAAGCACCTTGAACTTGACGTGCATTAAAAATAGGATGGGACCTTGAACATTAAATGATCTATTTACCATGTAAGTAATCTTATTGAATAAAAAGGGTGCTAACGAGTTTCCTTTACAAGTAAAGGATAATTTTCCAAAAAGCATAAAGCGCTCCTAAGTATAAAGGCATTATACTGTCTATAGGAAACACCTAACTAAAATGGCACCATACAAAACCCAAACAAGAAACCCTACAAAACACTTAAAACCCGAAACCTACAAAACGCCTAAGAGTAATGCTACATATCATCCCTTTGTCATCTTTTTGTCCCTCTAAAATTGATGTGGCTCTTAAAATCACCATTGAATTTATGATAGATTATTATTGGATTTTGATCCAATGTTAATTTTAAGAGCCACATCAATTTTGAGGGGACAAAGAAAAGACAAAGAGATGATATGTAGCATTACTCGACACCTAAAACTCCCTTTCACCTCTTGACTTAAGAGCAAGCACCCTTTTCCTCCCGAAGATGACCCTCTTCAATGACTGTTAAGAGAGCTACAGTTTGATCCTCATGCCCCTCACATGAGATCCCAACCACAGGACAAATGTCTTGAACACAAAACAGAGCCCAATCCAAGGGAGTGGCAGGGGAAAAAAACCTTGAGGGGAGGGAAAATCCCCTTCCTCCTCATCCCTCACAATCAATGCCATCCAAACAAAATTAACTAGCAATTTCTGGGCATGAGCCAATCCTATTAGACTTTTGTCACCTCCTTTATCTATCACGGAGAAAGCTGCCGTAAGGGACTGACGAAACAGCAAAACCTGGGAACAAGCCAAGCCTTGCGCTACCTGCGAGGGCTGGGGATGGGCCGACTTAGGAGAACAACCACGAACCGCAACAGAGGACAACTTGGACTGAGAAAACCCCTCGCCGGAGAAGACCCCTCAAGCCGAACATTAGACTGGGCTACGATGGTAACAGACGACGGACTCTAGACCACAACCGGCGGGACTTCCAGGCTTGGAGGGAACACATCGACGTCATCTAGGCTTGCTGGAGAAGACCCAACATGCCGGACCTCATCGGACGAAATCGTCGGGATCGAAACCAAGACATCCGCCGGCATGACCACGGGCAAGCCATTTGGCTCAAACACTGAAAAAAGACCTGAAAACCCACCAGGAACCGTGCACTGACCGCCTACCAAAGGCAAAACACCAGGCGGGACACTGAAAGCCTCTCCCGCAAGAAGACCCATATCCAACTTCGAAGCCCTCTTAGCCTTGTGCTTGCAATTATAGAAGTTCATGGGCTTAGGTGTATTCTGAGAGATTTCTGCCGACGAATACATCGTAACCATACCTACTGGCGAACACGACCTAGGAGATGCCTGGACATAACCATCAGCGACGTCTGGCATCTTTGACCTAGTTGGATCATACCCCTCATACCAAAAGACACCATCCTTGACTGCCGACGCCACTGCCTTTGGAGAGACGAAAGGATTCGGGTAACTACGACCCAAATCAGAACCCGTTGAAGGCCCAAGACCCGTGTCCGCAAAGCCCGCAACTGGCCCAAGGCCCTTACTTGAACCCACACAATTGCCCCTCTTGGCATTGGGTTTAAAAACGAACTGACCAGATCCAGCCCGAACCCGTAAACCTTTCTTACGGTTAGCAACAAATTTGGGCTTCTGGCCCAGTCCAAACCTTTCATCCCTTCGACCACACACCCAATGGCCCGATCCACTTTCTTAATTTTATCCAATAGCTTTTTCCACGAACGAAGATACTCAACGTCCTTCGCATTCTTCACTGATATGCTAGAGTGTTAGTACATGCGAGGTATAGAAAAACACTAAATATTCAGAATCTGTAATTCAAAAAGGGTCGATACCGCTATCAGATACGACAAATCGTATATACTTATATATATATATATATATATATATATATTCCATACAAATATAAAAACTTATTGCTAGCATGATGTTTAAGAGATATCAGTTTCAATTTCAAAGATTGATTAATCTTAAAATTGAATGATTTTACTACGTAAAATTGGTTATTTGATTCGCAGGTAATTCAAAGTATTCAATGTACTCCTAGTTAATAATGAATCAAGGACTTTTGCAAGACAAAAATATTTTTCTTAGAATAAATCATGCAATCAATTAAAAAGATCATACATTAAAAACCATAAAAGAGTTGGAAAATAAATACTACAATCTTATTAAAAGTTTCACCTCTAGCCTCAGCTTGAGATTTAGCTACATATGATTACGTAGACAAATTTCATTGTTAAAATCCTAAACATCACGCTAGCAAAATAAAATAACTAAGAAGAAAATAAAAACAAATCTTGAACCGTCGCCGCTGTCTTCTTCGATCTGGAGCTGAACGTATTCTTCTCTTTTTATGCAATTTTTGGATCCCTTGTTTATTGCCGTGTTAGTTCTGTTATAGAGATAAGAGTCATTATTCTTTTGGAATTCGTACAACTATAAGAATCTCAGTCTTCTATTTATTTCACGTCTCTCTTTTACACTTGAAACAAAACACTGCTTCTTCTTTTTATAAGAGCCAAAGACACATTTTTCTTCTTAGTTTTGTCATGTAGTAGTATTAGAATGTTTCTCTAATTTACGGGTCTAGCAGTTTGGTTTCACATCTTCTTGTGTTACACGTTGGACTCTATCTTGAGCATAGGATATACTTCTTCTTTTGACCCAGCTCTTGGCTTTTACTCTTTGATTTCTTTTGTAATTCCTACATAACATAATTTCTTACATTAATATATCATTTAATCTTAATATTAATATTTGACCAATATTTCACAATTAAATATAAAATGCAAGAATTAAATTATAATAAAGTATGATAATATTTATTTTAATATAAAAAATAAGCACTTTTAAGCTATTATCACCTGGTTAACTGATTTTTACTCGGGGACCCAGGTAAAACCAGTTATCTGGGCCAGGTGGTATTTTTTTAAAAAAAAAAAAAAATTACTTTTTGGGCTTATTTTTAGTATTGGACCACCTACAACCCGGGTAAAACCTGCTATAGCACTATTGCAAACATCAGAATTACGTCTATACAACAATAATAATCCTTAATTCAACAGAAATCAAACAACAACAACCCAATTTTTTGATAGTCTATGATTCTACATAACCGAAAAATCCATCGTAAAATGGGTACCTAATCCGAGGATCTCCTTCAAACACCGACTTCAACAACAACTCTGATAAAGCTGACACACAGTCTGGTAATCATAATGAGGAAGATGCTGCAATTTTCTCACATTACAAATAGGACCCAGATGAGAAAACAGGTTTCGAGCCAAAATCACCTTCTGGGTGTGCCTACCCAGATAAGAAAAGGCACTCAAAATTAAAATCGAAATCAAGGTCGTTTTCTTCACCCTTGGGTTCATTGATGGATTCGCCTTCTCCGCCAAAGAAAGCCAGTTGCTTATGGTGTTCTCCAAAGAAGGCTTCTCACAAGAAGAGTAAGGAAAATCAGGATACGGGTATCGGTCTTGACTGGGGCAAGAACGATGGTTAGTGGTTACCTGGTAGGCAGCGAGTCTGTGAGTGGCGATTGGTGAAGGAGAAGACTCAAGAGTGAAGGAGCTAGGAGTGGCGGCCGCGGCAAGTCTGAGAGAGTGAGAGATAGAAATTGAAAATTAGAAATACTTGGGGCAACAATGTTAAAAACTACAAAGACTGAAAACTCCCTCTTCGTAAGCCGTGTAATATTAGGGTGTATATATATATTAATTATTTCGAAATTGGTTTGACAATATCTTACTAAGTTGATTGCATGTGTGTACACTAGGAGCCTTGAAGGGTTCAAGTCTAATGTGCGCAATAAAGTGGCCCATGAGGGGTGCATTGCGGAGGGTTACATAGCGACTGAGCTGGTGACTTTCTATTCAAGGTATCTAAATAACGCACCAACCTTCCACAACAAACCTCAAAGAAACCCTGATGGTTCAAAGGGGGCAAGAACGCGAGTAAGCTTGAACCGTTTGACAATGACCCAGATTCACCGTTTTATTGTGTTAAACTCTAATGAGTTCCTTCAATTGTGGATGTAAGTATTGTTTATATAATATGCGCATTCAAATACATTTCTGAAAAATAAATAGTACATAATAATATTCGCTGAATGTAGGATGCATAACGACACGCTTATGCGATCATGCACTAGGGGTCGTATTACCGACGATCTTATTGAAGCCCAACATCATGAGCAGTTCTACGAATGGTGCTATGTATATATATATATACCGCGTGTTCAATGTAGTTTAAGTATCGATTTACCAAAGTAATTAACCAATGCAGTTTCTATTAATTGTAATACACACATAGGTCGATGGACTGGACGATCAACGTAGGGAGTAATTGGGTCACAAATTGGTTATGCATTGTAGAGGGCTGAAGGAGACAGCAATCAAGTATAACGGGTACGTGGTCAATGGCAAACTGTTTCGCACGCTTGCCCATGATGTGGGATGGAGGACTCAAAACAGTGGCGTATGTGTGCCAACCGTTGATGGCGAAACGTGCTACGGGAAGTTAACCGATATAGTTGAGGTCGAGTACTATGATAGGACTAAGTACGTCCTATTCAAGTGCGATTGGGCAGACCCTACGAGAGACAGAGGATTCAAGATAGATGATTATGACCTAGTGTTTGTGAACTTCAATCACCTTGTCCACAGGGGAGAGCTGATTACTAATGAGCCTTACGTGCTGACATCTCAGGTTGACCAATATTTTACATCGAAGATGAAAGGAACCTAGATTGGGTTTGTGCCGTGAGGACTAAACCGAGGAACGTATACGATGTTGGTCAAGGTGAAGGGAGTCATGATGCAGGTGCAACCTATCACAAGTGCGAGCCGCTTGTACTAACCAGTGGTAACCTCTATGATCTGAATGATGACTTCAAGCACGACAGGCCCGATATAGATCCGATTGAAGCGGGTGTGGATGAATAAATATTATTTACTGGTACAATTCACTTAACTTCTATTACATAATTTGTGACATATAGTAATTAATAAGTGCGTTGACCAAAATGAATAAATCTCATTGTCTAATTTGCATGTTCCTTATTAATATATATGTGGGTAATTATACGCATTAATGTGTTTCATTCGCTGCCTAAAGTTTTTCACAGGTTTCAATGGACCAGAGACCTCCTCCTTGTGGACACCAGGCACCACGTATGCCTGTGCCGTCCACGTCCACGTCTATGCCCCACGGGTCACTATATACTGCGCCACACCACACATAAGGCACTTATAGACCATTACTGCTAGGTACGATGGGGTACCAGGCAGAGCACTGGCAGGGCGGCCTCGCCGGTTATTCTTCTGTGCCATGTACTATGCTGCCGATACTGTCACAGCCATATTCACTATCACCAACACTGTCGCAGTTAGGGATCACCTCACCGGGTCATGTGGCTCGATGGTTTGCCTGAGAGGGTCATAATGGGATCAGTAGCCCAAACCCTTCTATGTTGTATGGATCGTACCTGTGATTTGGACCCGTACCATGTGGCACTGATAGTGAGACGCAAGACTACAGGCTCCAAGCTGACCCAACCTGGAGAGAGTCAGTGGCTGGGTCCTGGCAAGAATCAAATGCCAACTCTGAGGGAAAGCCAGATGCCAGCTTCAGGGGAAAGCCATATGCCATATTTTGGGGAGAGCCAGATGCCTTATGTGGGCGACATTACAATGTCGACCACCAACCACAGTTGTCAGTCGCCTCCCCGATAGCACCCAGGCTATGCCTCTATACGACAGCCAGTAGCCGACCCCGGAATGACCCTGCGACCCAACGCCTACGGATGGACTAGATTCGGTTGATGGGTAAGTGCATATTGATACATCATTAAATCCCTGAATATATATGCAATTCATATGAAGTTTGAAATAATATACATCTGTCATTGTTTATCTTAATTTATTTTTTATTATATTAACTTAAGTATTTTATTTTCTTTGGTTAGGGTATAATCCAAATGGGAGCGTGTACTATGAGGTGGTTGGGAGCCTGAAAGGAATTGGGTGCTCCTGACAGGAAAAAAGATTGTATTGGAGTACAATGCTGTGACACAACCAGTCGAAGGAGCCTGTAACCGATTTAGGCGGCATATAGGAAATATTGTAAGAAGCGGGTCCTATGTACATATGCGGGACTAATGATTGTGGGAGGCGCTGATGGTATGTTTAATATAAATGTTTTAGAACACATCTGTATTTTTTTTTATACTTAGGGTTATGTTTTTGTTGAACTTATAAACTTAAAGTTTAAATTGCATGTGCAGGAGGAGTTTTATCTCTCGGTATCTGTAAATCTCTAAAAGGCACAGCACAAAGCGTTCCAGAATATGAGACGTAAGCACTGTTCTTGGAAGCGTTCATTTAAAAAAGAGCTAGGAATTCAAGACGGTGATACACTAGAAAATATACGTGTAAGAGTGCCTGCTAAATTTTTTGGGAAGTATGATAGAGCAGATGTGGAGCATCTGTTGAGGGAATGGTGTACCGAGCAAAAAAAGGTGCGTAGGTCTTTGATTGTATTACTATTATGTGCATTTTCAATAACTGTTTAATTAATTGTATGACTCATTTAAGGGCGTCAATGCTTAAATATTATGAAATGTTCACTGTGTAGGAGGTCTCTAAACGGATGAAGTGAATGCGAGAACGGAATGACCTCCCCCATTGCTTAGGATTGAAAAGCTACGCCAGGTTCAATCACGATGAGGTATAGACATATATATGTAGATGTTATAATATTTTGTATCTAATTGTTTTTTAAAAATAATGTTCCTGTTTTTAATTTATTTCCAAAAAAAATTTCTTCTTCATTTTTCATTTGGATGTCGACAAGCAATCACTTCTGGCACTCCTACTTGAGCAGAATCGTTTGTCAAGACGCACACGAGGAGGGATGAGAGTCACCCAAATGAGCGTACGCGGGTCCTATGCGTATGCTACTAATCTTATGGTTTAATATTTCTAAGTTATGCATGCGATAACTTATATATTGACTACATATATATTATATATTGACTACATTTATATTATATATTGACAACATATAGGAGAGGATGATACAGAGTATACCGAATGACCTTGCTGCTACGCAGAGCAGGACGGAAGACACGGTATGTTGGGCACCGAATGATGCATACGAACAGGCGCTTGGAAAGCCTGAATACACCGGTAGGGTTCGGTAAATTGGGCCAAACGTTTGTCCTGTATGGGGGACGTCATATTCATACCGCACCCATTCACAGGCACGACCATCCCAGTGTACATCTCAGAGCTGCTCCGTACACGAGGATAGGATTGCCACGATGGAGATATTGTTACTGGTTTAGTGTAACGACCCGCCTTTTACAAAATAGTGTAAATGAAAATTTCGGTTTCCACGTATCGTTATTACATCAACAACAACGTCATCAGAGTTATAAATTGGCAGCGGTATATATATTACTTTAACAATGACACGTCAGAGCTGATTGAAATTACTTCTAAATAAATAATATAACTTGAGGTTTTTACATAATAAATACACCTTTAAAAATAGTAACATATATGCCACAGACGACACTGTAATAAAATACCAACCAAACTGCAATAAATATTACAACACTAAATAAAATGAGTCTGACACATATAAATAAAAGATAGACTAAGTAGGGTAATCTATCACATCCAAGAGTCTACAAAATGGGAGGCAACCTAGCCTCAAAAGATTGCCACTAGGATTCATCTAAGCATCTAGATAGTCCTAATACCTAAGTGAGTCCGCTGTTTTCTATAATATAATGAATGCTGATTTATTTATAAAATGCAACGCAATGAAATACTATAAAATAAAGGATATATATATATATATAAAGCAATGGCACGACAGTTTTATATGCAGAGTTTTAATTATATCTTCGAAGCACTCTTCTCGTAATGGATCCTACAGTCCATATTAGCATGTTGATTGGGATCCTACAGTCCCCCTTTTACGAGTTACTTGGGATCCTACAGTCCCCTGGAGCCTACGGTCCAATTTCATCTCACAAAGTTTTATTAATCTTTTACTAGAATCCTACGGTCCCAGCGTAACTGAAATCCTACGGTTTCAGTGGCTCATTAATCAGTTTAATTAAAACAGTAAAACATGCAAGTTCACATGTACAACCAAATAAATAAAACAGTAAACACCATATCAAAGAAAAGTCCACCAGCATCACCCTCAGTAAGTATAAAGATACTTACTGTCTTTTGCTTCCAAAAAGGGTTTCCATACAATTGTTGACAAAGACTTCTAGAAAAAGGGCTAAAACTGTACCCTTGCTGTAGCACAGGAAATAGAGAATTTTTCTGCTTCCCTCGCGAGAGCAACAAAACGTTTTTTCTCTTTGTTTTATTCATTCTTTTCCCTTTCATTAACATCATAAACCGAATACACAAGAATACACTACAATACAATTCAATGCACACAATAGTGAATTAATATAATTCACTAATAATACGTTTTAATCTTATTCTCATTTCGGATTTCTTAATCCTATTAGTATTTTGACATAGTAACGGCGTATAAAATTAGTTAAGTATAATGCCACATATTTTATGCGGGCATTATAACAGTATTTATTATAATGACAAAAATACTATTTTTCATAAAATTACCAAAATACCCTTTTTACCAAAATGATTCTTTTACACAAAGATTGTTTCAAAAACACTTTTACAATCTTGAACAAAATAGTGGCATTAGCATATTAAATGCCTACTAGCTTTTAGAATTATTTGAGCGGCATAACGACGCTTTTTATAAAATATATTCTTTTTACTCGAGCATCACAACAGCATGATTTATATATCTTTTATGCCATATGAAAAACCTTATTTACAAACATAACTTAAATCATTAAAGGATAAGAATTTTATCCAAAATATCTGTTTAGGATATTTTGTAACTTCTGGGATATTTTGCAAAATATCTCAAAATATCATTTGAGATATTTTGTAAAACTTACAATATCCCTTTTCCTTATCTATTTCATCTCTTATCTTTAAAACATAAAAACTAACTTAAGAACTTTAGGAACTTACCTCCAAATATCCTTAGGAAGCACACAACACTAATACTCACAAGATCCAGCCAAGAGAGTGATGAAGAGGATCCTTGCTCCTCTTTTGATGCAACCCGAAAGACAAAGATCCAAGAGAGAAATAGTGAGATATATATACATACATACACATGAGAAGGAGAGGGAAAGAGGAGTCCTTCTCTCTTGTTTGAACCGAGAGATAGAGAAGAAAAGAGAGAGAGACTTACCAAATGAATTCCTTCCCTTCTGACCGTGCATGAGATAAAGAGGAAGGAAGTGTTCTATGCTATTTCTAGCATAAAAATGAGATGAGAAGAACTACAGAGGGGCAAGAACTGTTGCTGCACAATGAAAAACAGTGAAAGAGGAGCATCTGAGAGAGTTTTTGGGAGAAATTCTAGAAAACTTGTGAAGAGAATTGTGAAGGAGGTTGCTCTTCTTTTATACACACACGGATGGCTAGGATTTAGCTTAGTTGATCTCATCTAATGGTTGAGAACAACACTTGGGCAGCAAGTTTGGGATGATGTGTTGTTTTGATGAGTCATATAGGTAATGATCACTTTAGATAAAAATCAAGGAAAGAAGAGAAGAACATAGAAGGGGGAGCTTCACTTAGCATAGGTGACTCATCTAAAGGAATCTTCGCACCATGACTCATCTTATCTTCAAAGAATAATCATGATTACTAACATAGTATCTCCTATCCTCAAGTAACTAGAAATTGATTCATAACTAGATTTTAATGATTCTCTAACCAAGTTCTTTTGTAATTAAGTATTAATGGCTAAGATTGATCAAGAATTGATCAATGGCTGTAGAAATGTCGAGCTAGGCTATGAATCATAAAATGGAATGATAATTATATTTGATAAATATCAGAAGACAGGTGTTCGGGCGAAATTCTGCATTTCTGCATAAAATCGATCGATCGCATTTTTACACTATAAAATAATCGATCGATCTCATTGAACATTAAGTTGATCGATCACATTTTTACACTATAAAATAATCGATCAATCTATTATACTTAGACAGATTTCCATTCGTTTCAGCACCTATATAACTAAATCGCTTGATCGATTTTTGGCTTCTAATAAGGGTTCGATTCTTTACTCGCAAAATCAATTTTGGAACATTAAACAATCGCTCGATCAATTCTAATATTGATCGATCGATTTAGATTTAGTCTAATTTCTAATCTATTTTAACTCCCATACACTTATACATATATTTCTAATAAATATTTAATCTCTTAAAAATTTATACCTATCTTGATGAATATTTATTCCACCAATATTCATATGTATGTTATTCCTATTATTAGGCCTTAAATCATATTTTAAGATATTTTATTTAACATCTTAAAATACGGGGTATTACATTCAGACCGATAGAAATGAGACCTTGGAGCAACGTATGAGGCACTTCGAGTCCATTCTCGCCTCCATGGGAGCACTACATACGAGCCTTGTTGCTCAGCAGTCTCCAGCTCCAAACGGAGGTAGTACATTGTCCGTAGGTAGTGCATTTGTAGGTATGATTACAATTGTGTAAACTCTCTATTTGCTCAATGCTATGGACTTGATATGCATATAAATTAATTTTTTAATGTTTTTATTATTTGCAGGTAATGCGATGACGATTGGGCCACTGTCACCCGGACGGTAGTATTCGCCATCGCCACTGGGCCAGCACTCTCCTGTTGGGACACCTTTGCCCGCTACACCGTCCCTTGCGCAGTAGTCGCCCGTTGGCGAGTCGACGCTTGGCACGGAAAATTGTGATCTCCAAAATCGACGACGTGAAGAATTGTAGAGTTTTTGTAGTGCTATTTTGTTAATAACAATAACAATAATGTTTATTTATAAATAATTTATTGTTGTTTTGATTCTAAATTATTGCAATATTGTTTCAATTTGTATTTGTTGTAAAAATTTTAAATATTGTAATAATATTTTGGGGATATTGAAAAAAAGTGTATTGAATGAAATATTTTTTTTAAAAAAAAAAAAAAAATTGACTCGGCAATTTTTGCCACGTGGGTCCTGCCACATGGCTGCCTGTGGCCACGTGGCTGACTATGGCGCCGTGGTCCAAAGCCACGTGTCCACATCCAACCACTTGGCTGAAGCTGACCACGTGGATGGGAATCCACGTCGCCCACATGTCACGCCGTGGCTAGTAAGCCACGTGGCACAGTGGCGACATGGACAGTGTGGCCACGTTGCGAAATGTACATTTTGCAATGTAGTAACGTGTACATTTTGCAACAATCTGATCTGCCACACTGTGTCTAAGTCGCTAGTGACACATGGCTAGCAATTAGCCATGTGGATGACCCGCATCCACGTGGCTAACTGCAAGTGGCAAATTAATTTTTTTTTTTTTTTTGTAGTGTATATCATCACTGTTGGGATTTAGTAAACATGCCTCTATAGGATCAGAAAACATAGAGTGAGCAAATTTATCTTCCACCAAAGTTTGGATCATGTCTACCTCATAAATTTCCTCATCATCATCCATGACAGGTTGTTTACAATTGTTGAAGATGTTCAACTCAACGGTCATATTTTCAAATGTAAGCTTCATGATTCCATTCTTGCAATTGATCAAAGCATTAAAAGTGGCTAAAAATAGTCGGCCCAAAATGATAAGAACATCAGTGCTAGAATATGTAATAGGCTTTGTCTCTAAAACAATGAAATCCATAGGAAAGTAAAATTTATCCACTTGTACTCAAATATCCTCTACTATCCCTCTCGGTATAACAATAGATCGGTCGGCAAGTTGAAGAACAACTTTGGTGGGTTTTAACTCTCCAAGACCCAACTACTCATAAACTGAGTAAGGTAGAAGATTTACACCAGCTCCTAGATCAACCAATGCTTTATCAATCTTTGAATCACCAATGATGAATGGGATAATGGGTGATCGAGGATCTTTATGGTTCAAAGGGATTTTTTGCTGAATTATAGCACTTACCTGCTCTGTTAAAAATGCCTTCTTGTGCACAAAAAGCTTTCGCTTTAAAGTGCAAAGATCTTTCAAAATTTTTGCATATGATGGAATTTGTTTGATGGCATCTAACAAATGGATACTTATCTTTATCTTTTTGAACACTTCCAAAATATCTTAGTTTGTTATCCCCTTTTTAGGTGCAAGCAACCTTTAGGGAAACGGGGCAACAGGCTTATACATTCTTTCATCAACATCCTCAACCTCACTAGGCTTGTCATTATCCTTGGTTTCTAAATCTCCCTTAGTTTGTGAAACCTTTGTTTGGATTTCTTTGTTAACCACCTTTCCACTTCTAAGGATAGTAACAAACTTTGCATGCTCCA
The DNA here is from genome assembly GCF_958979055.1 of Alnus glutinosa. Lineage (NCBI taxonomy): Eukaryota > Viridiplantae > Streptophyta > Magnoliopsida > Fagales > Betulaceae > Alnus > Alnus glutinosa. Next base: position 18,459,446 of record NC_084898.1, on the reverse strand, counting down.
CTTGAGTATTTCTAACTTCATTTACCCAAACTCGAGTCCTTGGGTTAGGTTCAGGTTGAATTGGAAACTTTCCTTTCTCTCTCACATTCAACTAAGACTCAATTCTATCAATCGAGTTTTTCAACTCTTGAATATTTTGCATGGTATTTTGGTTGATCTGAGTTTGGCTTTGTATGAAGGTTTGCAATGTTTCCTCCAAAGTCTTCTTATGCGATGACACATAAGGAGTATGAGAAGAAGATCATTGAGGTTCATTTGCAGATTGACCATTTCTCCAACTAAAATTGGGGTGATTCCGCCAATTAGGATTATACGTCTCAGAGTAGGGTGAACTAAATGGTCTTTGATATGCATTGGCCTATTCATACAATACCTCTTTGAAAGCGGGGATTGCGGGACAATCCTTAGTCAAATGCACATTAGCCTCACAAATCTCGCAACTACTCTTAATTGGTGTGGGAATCTTAGCCACACCCACTTTTTTCAGCTCTATGGCCTCTACCTTCCTAGTCAATTTAGCAATTCAAGCACTTATATCCTCATCTGCTTTAATGTGATATAAACTTCCCCTAGAACTAGGTTCAGGTTTTGCCTTATCATTCCTTTATGTGGTGTCCCAAACTTGGGCATTTTCGGCCAAGAGATCAAAATAATCACAAGTCTCATCAAGTGCTTTATTCATAAATTCACCATTACACATCATTTCAACAAATTGTCTCATATTGGAAGACGAACTATCATAAAAAAAAAAAAAAAAAACTTATCACCCGCCATGTTTCATACGTATGATGTGGGCATGAGAGTAAAAGTTCTTTAAGCCTTTCCCAACATTGGAAAAATGTTTCATTTTCTTTTATGGCAAAGTTCATGATGCTTTTTCTCAATGTATTGGTCTTATGAGTTGGGAAAAACTTTTTTCAGAAATTTTCCGATCATCTCTTACCATGTCCCTATTGTTCTAGGCCTTAGGGAGTGTGGCCAAGATTTGGCTTTCTCAGTCAAAGAAAATGAGAACAATATAAGCTTAACAACATCATCAAGGTTACTAAGGTGCATAGCACAAACTATATCGAATTCCTTGAGATGCATGTAAGGTTTTTCAAAATCAAGCCCACGAAACTTAGTCAGTAAATGGACAACCCCAGGTCTATTGTCAAAATTTCCTGTATTGGCGTGGACCACCACATAGGAAGGAGTTCTTGTCCTAGTGTGCTGCAAATAGTCTCTAAGGCTTTTGACAGGTTGGTCAACTTCGTTTTCGAATTCATCCCCATGGGTACTCTCTTCATCATCACTCATACTTATAGAGTCGTTAAAAAATTCTGACACAAAATTAGGCAACTCTATAGGAAAAATATCTGATTCTACCTTACAAAGCCTTTTCGTATAATCACGTTGCCAAACGCTCATACACAAAAAAAATAAAAATAAATAAATAATCTATATGCTACAAAGTAGAACAATATCACCTAAAGAGTTTATGATGGTTTTACACTTTTTCAAAAATTAACACTCCCTTGAAATTATCTATAACACCTCGCTTTTTATAAATAAATAAAAAAAGCGTAAGTGAAAATTTCGATTTTCACATGACATTACGACATCATCAGAGTTAAGAATTGGCAGTTGAATATATATTATTTTTCTTAACAATTTAGGAACATAAGACTTCAAAGCTGACTAAATTATCTTATTATATAAAAATACGAACCATGTGTTCTAAATAATAAGATATGTGCCACATGTGGCATTAAATAATAAGTAATCATTGTTTCATCCTAATACAAGCCAACACATAAAAATATTACATATCAAAAGGACTCATCCTTAAATGTAAATACTAGCAAGTAGTTTCGTCCTTCCTTCCATCCTACATAAACTCGTATGTGATTGTGATTATAACCACAATCCCATATTGTGGTCAAGTGAGTCAATAGTCCTCAATAACATAATGAAATACTGATTTACTTAAAAGTATGCAATGCATCAATATGATGCCAGGTATATATTCTTATACTCTATCTCATTTATTTTACTCATTGGCACGGACAGCGATGACTTCCCCATTTATTAATATATTTACCATTGGTAGCGACGACTTTTCTATGTAGTTGGTAGCAACGATTTTCCAATTTATTAATATTCTTACCATGGGTAGCGACGACTTTCCAACATATATTAACTCTTTCATTAGTCATAACAATAATATATATATATATATATATAGCAGTAACATATACATAGTTTCAAACAAAATATGTAAAATGCCAAACAACTCGCATACAATTAAATAAAACAGAAATTAAAACATCATCAAAGACCACCATGTATCTTCCCCAATGAGTTAGAAATACTCATAGTTATTTCCTGCTACCAAAAAGTGTTAACAGATAATTATTCACTGCTATATATATTTTAGTACAAATAATAGTGAACTAGTATAATTCACTAAAAATGCATTTAAACACTATTCTAATTTCTAACCTTTAAACCTTACTATAATCTCTAACATTATTTAGACATGGTAATGACATATAAAGTAGTTTAATTATAATGTCATATATTTCATATGGGCATTATAACAACATTTATAAATAATGACCAAAATACCATTTTGCATTTTAAAATATTTATTTACATAAGGATCGTTTTACTAACACTTTTAATCATAAAGGCTATATATTTATATATCAATTATATATTATTAAATCACATAAATACCACAGTTGTATAATATCCTATTTTTACAAAATTAGATATAAAAGTTTATATAACTAATTGTCATAGTTATAAATAATTTCAATTTTATTCTTTTATAAAATTGAGCAGAGTAACGGCATTAATATTAATGATGCTTAGTATTACTTTAAAATATTTGGGCGGCGTAGCGACACTTTTATAAAAATATCAATTTTTTACTCAGGTATCACAACGACGTGATTTATTGTCTAAATATGCCACTTGAAAATACCCTATTAAAAAAAAAAAAAAAATTCTAAATCACATTACCCTACATCAACTCTACACCAAGACACATAGGGTTTAAGACCCATGCATGTGGGTCACATATACATGGGTTCTATACCCAATGTGTCTTGTGCAGAGTTGATGTAGGGTAATGTGATGTAGAAATAACACATCACCCTGTTAAAACACAACTTAAAACGTTAGATACTTAAAATAATAAAAACTGTAAAATCACAAAATATTAAAATAAAGTTAATAACTTAGAAATCACGTAAAATAAATTAAAGCCTTTAATTAAAAACTCACCAAATATCTCAAAATGATATTATTTTGACTTTTGAGATATTAGAAGGTCATTTCAATTATCTAAAGATTTCTTTTGTTGTTCTTTTCTTTTTTTTTTTTTATTATTATTTTTTTAAAAAAAAATTTCTTTTCCTTATATGTCCTTAAAGACTTCTTTTTGTTCCTTTTGCTTTTGCCTTTTTTTTTTTTTTTTTTTTTTTTTTTTTTTTTTTTGTCTTTTCCTTTAAGTCGACCAAATAGCAGTTATATGTATAATTACATATATGATTCGGTGTATATATGATATAATCCTAACCTATCGGGATTATATCTATCTATTTTATCTAAATAGGTCTATTTATAAGTGGCAGAGTTAAATAAGAGTCTTATCTCTATAGTGGAAGAAGATTAGTAGTAGTCTTTATTTATTTTTATCTTGTATTGCTATAGGTTTCTATTTAAATGGCGATAGGTTATCTAGCTTAATTTATGGGATAACTCTATCTAGAATAGAGTTTTACTCCTATGGGGAGTCTGCTATCTGTTTTGTTATTTAAAGGAAGGATTATGGAATAAAGAGTATGCTGAATTTCATTAAGAAAATACAGTTTACTGTGTTTGGGAGTTCCTAGCTCACTCGAAACAGCCAACCTATCTATTTCCTATGTTCTCTTTCAATTGGTTCACATCAATTGGTATAAGAGCCATACGTTTTTTCCTCTTGAATAGCAAGAAGTGTTTACCCAAGAGGACCGGTTTCCCTCAAAAGAAATCAGATATTAGACAACATAGGAAAATCAAAGAACAAGAGTTGGACAAGTCGAGATTTTTCCTTGCAAACCCGTCCAGCAACACGTTCTATAACAAAAGAGAGACAACAAGAAGAGATGGATCAACGACTGGGAAGCATGGAGCAATCAATGAAGAGCTTATCGGATAAGCATGAGGAATTCCGTAAGAGTCAACAGACCATGCAAGATCGTATGACAGAAATCTACGAGATGCTTGCCAAACAATCACATGGTGAGAATTCACGTGGAAGAGATCATGAATTCGAAGGAGAAAATTCCTTTCAGGGAGGACTTCACCCAACAATCACCGCACGACATGTGAAATTAGATTTCCCATGATTTAACAGAGACGAAGACCCCACGATGTGGATTTGCCGAGCTGAACAATTCTTTCGGTTTCAGGGAACATTGGAGGGTGAGAAGACAACCATGGCTTCATTCCACCTAGAAGGAGAGGCCCAGATGTGGTTCCAAATTTTAATCAGGGAAGAACGGGAAATCGGGTGGCCAGAATTCACAACAGATTTACTCACCCGCTTTGGACCCAATCAGTTTTATGACCCTTTTGGAGAATTGACGAAGCTGCAACATGAAGGAACGGTGCGAGACTACCAAGCAAAATTCGAATCTTTACTTTCAAAGATTGGGGTGCTGTCCCAAACTCGACAGGTGAGTTGTTTTATAAGTGGCTTGAAAGAGGTACTCCGAACTGATGTTATTGCAGGAAAACCCACCAGTTTGACGTCTGCAATTGGATTGGCGAGACTTTATGAAGCACGACATAGTGCTATCACTAGAAGCAACCAATCAGAAGGAAGAAAAGCAACTATGGGAAGTAGGCAATCAGCAACCCAGTCCTTCATGCCCATCTAAAGGTTGATGCCAGAAGAGTTGAAAGAAAGGCAAGCAAAGGGATTATGTTTTAAATGCAACGATAAATATGGCCCTGGACACCGATGCAAACGGTTGTTCATGATTGAACCTAGAGGAAGAGGAAGATGGAGAACAGGTGATGGGCGAGGAAGAGTTGGGCCCAACAGAGCCACCAGAAATATCGCTGCATGCCATCACGGGTAAGGAGGTGCCAGAAGGAGAGCAGCCAGAAATATCGTTGCATGCAATCATGGGCAAGGAGGCACTGGAGACAATGAAGGTGTATGGTCAGATTGGAAACACAATATCCTTGGCCTTGATCGACTCGGGAAGCACTCACAACTTTGTGAGTCTTGCTTTAGCCAAGCTCTTGACGCTGCAACCAAAAGATAAAGGAGGTATGGAGGTGATAGTAGCATCAGGAGATCGTATCCGCAACCCGGCAAATGCCTACAAGTACCAGTGGAGCTACAAGGGTGGAATTTTTATGTGAATATCTACGTTCTTCCTTTGGAAGGGTATGGAATGGTGCTGGGAGCCCAGTGGCTTCGAGGATTAGGCCTCATTCTGTGGGACTTTGAAAAGCTGAGGATGCAATTTACGTGGAAAGCAAATAAAATCTTGTTATATGGAGTACAACACAAAAGGCCATCAACAAAACAAGTATGTTCACTGCAACCAACAAACATGGGAGTCCATATTGAAGAAATAGAAGAGCAAGAAGAACATCAAGATGCTGACATGACAACCTTGCTAGAACAACATAAGGCCATCTTTGTGAAACCCACCGAGCTGCCACCCAAAAGAAGCCAAGATCACAAGATCATTTTGCAACCAGGAGCAGGACCAGTAAGTGTACGCCCCTATCGCTATCCTTTTCATCAAAAAACTGAGATCGAAAAGCAAGTGGAAGAGATGTTAGAAAGGGGCATCATTCAGACCTCCAACAACCCATATTCTTCCCCGGTTCTTTTGGTTAAGAAAAAAGATGACACTTGGCGAATGTGTGTCGACTACCGTGAATTAAACAAAATCACGGTCAAGGATAAATTTCTGATACCGGTCATCGACGAGCTCCTCGATGAATTGAACGGAGCTAAATTCTTCACCAAACTTGACTTACGGTCTGGATATCACCAAGTACGAGTAACTGAGAGTGACATTGAAAAGACTGCATTCCGTACACATCGTGGGCATTACAAATTTCTTGTCATGCGGTTCGGATTGACAAATGCCCTATCCACATTCCAAGCTCTTATGAATGAGGTATTTCGTGCTTTTCTTCGTAAATATGTGCTAGTTTTCTTTGATGACATATTGATATATAGTACAACATGGGCACAACACTGTAAGCACATCAAAACAATGTTGGATATATTGGATACACAGCAGCTCTATATCAAGCAAAGCAAATGTGAGTTTGGACAGCAAAAGGTTCAATACCTAGGGCATATCATCTCGGCAGAAGGAGTGGGGGTTGACCTCGAAAAGATAGAAGCAATGAAACAATGGCCTAAACTGAAAACTCTCAAAGCTATGAGAGGGTTCTTGGGACTCACAGGATATTACAGACGTTTTATTCAGGACTATGGGAAGATTGCGGCACCACTTACTCAGATGTTAAAGAAGAACAATCTCACGTGGACAATTGCTGGAGAAAAGGCCTTTACAGACCTTCAACAGGTAATGATACAGGCACCAGTCCTAGCACTATCGGATTTTTCCAAGGAGTTTGTTGTGGAGTGTGATGCCTCATGGGTAGGTATAGGGGCAGTATTGCATCAAGGAAGGCCAATAGCATTTCTTAGCCAAGCACTGCAAGGCAATCAATTGCTGCTATCAACGTATGAGAAAGAAATTTTGGCATTAGTACTTGTTGTCCAAAAGTGGCGCCTTATCTTCTTGGGCGACATTTTGTGGTAAGGTCAAACCAACATAATTTGAAGTACTTATGGTCTCAGAAAATATCAACCACGACTCAGCAGAAATGGTTGTACAAACTCATGGGGTTTGATTTTTCTATTGAATACAAGAAGGGAAGAGAGAACATAGTGGTTGATGCTTTATCAAGGAGAGATGAGACAGTGAGCAAAGAAGAACAAAAATCTGCAGAATTGGTGGCATTATCCAGCCCCACTCCAAATTGGGTGGAAGTTATTAAAGAAGAGGTTGATAATGATAAAGACCTCCAGGAACTGATTCAGAGGGTCAAAGATGGAGAAGCATTGGGACCATGGCAGCACAGAGAGGGAGTTCTGTTCTAAAAGGACCGAATTTATCTCTCAGAAAATTCGTCCCTTATTTCTGCTATCTTGGAGCAAATCCACGGTGGTTTTCATGTAGGGTACCATAAGACTTTTCAACGTATAAGGGCAAATTTTTACTGGAAAGGCATGAGGAGCCGAATCAAAACTTTTATCAGAGAATGTGAAGTATGCCAACGTCACAAAGTTGAGGTTACCACGCCTAAGGGACTGCTACATCCATTGCCCATACCAGTCCAGATTTGGGAAGACCTCTCGATGGACTTTATTGATGGATTGCGAAGCTCACGAGGTAAATCCACTATTTTTGTAATTGTAGATAGATTGTCAAAATATGCTCACTTCTTAGCCATAAGTCATCCATACACGATAATCAGTGTAGCTCAGGTATTTTTTGACAATATTTTTAAACTTCATGGCATGCCTAAGTCTATTGTGAGCGATCGAGACCCAACTTTTACAAGCCAATTCTGGAAGGAACTCTTTAATCTGCAGGGCACGAGTTTTAATTTCAGCTCAGCATATCACCCCCAAACGGATGGCCAAACGGAAGTGGTAAACTGCACACTTGAGATGTACCTAAGGTGTTTTACAATTGATCAACCAAAGGAATGGAGCAAGTGGCTAGCATGGGCAAAGTACAGTTATAACACAAGCTGGCACTCAACCATTAAAACCACTCCATTTGCCGCGGTTTACGGAAGGAATCCACCCTCCATGCTTACTTACATTCCTGGAACGGCAAAGGTCGAATCAGTGGAGAGGGCGTTAGTGGCAAGAGACCAAGTGCTCAGGGAATTGAAGGACAACATTAAGTTGGCTCAAGGAAGAATGAAAAAGCTGTATGATAATAAGCATAAGGAGGAGTTTGATGAAGGAGAATGGGTATTTTTGAAGCTTCAACCTTATCGACTGATTTCGGTGTATATGCGTAAGAATGCTAAGCTGTCAGCAAGGTATTTTGGACCTTTTAAAATAATTCAGAAGGTTAGTCCAGTGGCCTACAAACTGGACCTGCCTCGAGTCAAGGATTCATCTTGTGTTTCATATTAGCCTACTAAAGAGAAAGTTAGGAGGTGATAAAATTGTGCTACCCCAGCTGCCAACAATGAATGAAAAGGCCCGTATGACTCCTAAACCACACCACTTGCTAGGTACATGACAAAGAAATAAAAGAACTGAGCTACTCATTCAGTGGGAAGGCCTACAAGCAATAGATGCAACATGGGAGGATGAAGAAGCGTTGAAGGCACAATTTCCTTGTTTTTCCCTTGAGGACAAGGGAAACGTTAGTACGGGGGAATGATATAATCCTAACCGATCGGGATTATATCTATCTATTTTATCTAAGTAGGTCTATTTATAAGTGGTAGAGTTAAATAAGAGTCATATCTCTATAGTGGGAGAAGATGAGTAGTAGTCTTTATTTATTGTTATCTTGTATTGCTATAGGTTTCTATTTAAATAGCGATAGGTTATCTAGCTTAATTTATGGGATAACTCTATCTAGAATAGAGTTATACTCCTATTGGGAGTCTGCTATCTGTTTTGTTATTTAAAGGAAGGATTATGGAATAAAGAGTATGTTGAATTTTGTTAAGAAAATACAATTTACTGTGTTTGGGAATTCCTGACTCACTCGAAACAGCCAACCTATCTATTTCCTGTGTTCTATTTCAATTGCTTCACATATATATATATAAGATTCGATCCTCTTTTTTGTTTGGAGAGCATATAAGACAAAGGGGAATAATTGAGAGCTTACAAGAGAGGGGTGCGATGGTAAGAGGCTCTAGAGTCCTCTCCTTTGTCCCCTTTCACTTCTTTTTTTCCCCTAATGAGCACAAGGCCGGTTCTCTCTCTCTCTCTCTTTTCTTTTCTTTTTTTCTTTGATTTTTGTCTTTCCTTTAAAGGAGAGACTTGGAATATTCTAGAGACAAAAGAACGATCGCAGTGTAGCTTCCTATTTATAGGATTCTTGATGGCTTGATTTAATCCAGCGTCCTGTGATCGTGAAAGAAAATATAATGTTAAAATAAAATAAAACGAAATAATAAAAAAGAGATAAACAATTCTTTCATAAAGTTCGGTCTATAACTTACGTTTACAGGATAAAGCTCAAATGACTACATTTTTGCTCTTATTGCTTGATTATTTTACAATGCAAATGATCCCTATTTATAGAGATATAGGGAAAATACAAAATGATATGTAGAAAGAATATAATCAAATTAGAATTGAATGTATTCAAATCTGATTGATTATAATCAATTACAATTAATGATGAATAAATTAAATCCTCCGATATATGAAGAGTACCGTAATATACAGTATCAATATATTCTCTAACATTCCATTGCAAACTCAAGGTGAAAGATTTTGAAATCTTGAATTTAATTTTTTTTTTTTTTTTTTTTTTTTTTTAATATTGGGTCAGATATAACTCAGTTTGGAGAACAACTTTCTTCTTCCTCTTCTTCAAGCCAACTGTGGGCTAAATGAGCTTGGATAGCGAGATTTTGGGTAGTACCTCAAAGGCTAAACACATAATGAGACATCTATGGACCATAGAAAATGAGCCAATTATAAGCTGAAATAGGCATGGGTTTTAGAAAATACCTTAAATGTCAAAAGAAAAGAAAGATGGAGCCTATCTATGAGCCAAAGAAAATGAGCCAACTATGGACTGAAATAGGCAAGGGTTTTAAAGAATATTCAAATGTTAAAAGAAAAGTGGGGCCATCTATGGGTCAAAATAAGAGCTAACTATAGGTTGAAATGGACCTGAATTTTAAACAATACCATAAATGTCAAGAAAGATGGGCCAATTATGGGCCAAAATACGATGGGCAACTTGACTTCTTTTGATTTTTTTTTTTTCAACCTTTTCATCTTCACGAGAATACACTGTTCTCGAATAATCATTCACCATAAAATAAAAAATCCTTTCTCTCTCTCTCATCATTTTTTATTTTTAAATCTTTGCATCTTCCCGAGAGTACTACTCATTCACCATAAAATAATCACGTCTTTCTCTCTCTCATCACTTTTTTTTTTTTTTTTTCAATACCTTGTATCTGCAGCACACTCTTCCTTTCTTGCTGAACTAGGAAACGACACTGATGCTTCTAGACGGTGGACTGACGCTGTCGAGGGCGTTAGAGGCAGTGGTAGCGACGAGATGGGTTGCTGTTGGAGAGAATTGCCGGAAACGATGGCTCACCAGTGAACGACGATGGTGGGCTGTAGAAGCATGTAAGGAGGCCGAAGGGACTATGTCGTGCGGTGTCGAAGAGGATGGCCATAACTGGTTGCGGCACCACTGAGGTGGCGGTGGGCTGGAATTGGTTGCCTTTGTTGGATGCTGGGTGGTGTCAAGATTTAAGGCAGCAAGGTAGGCTAGAGCGGACGGTAAGCTGGAGGCCAAAGGAAGGAGGACGACGTCCTTCTTTGGGGATGTCTTGCGTTAAGGCAAACCAGAAACCCTTTTTTCTTTTAAAAAAAAAAAAAGAAAAAAAAAAGAGAGAGATAATACAACTGGAATAAAAATCAAGGTTTTCGTGATTGTAAAATCAATCCGAAACAAATGATATAAAACAAAACAAAAACAGAAAAAATGGCAATCCAAAATTGAAATAACTGGTGTTAGCCTATAGCTCTAATACTATGAAAGAAAACATAATGCTAAAATAAAATATAGCAGAATAATAGAAAAGAGACGACATTTTTTTACATAGTTCGGTCGATGAGTTACGTTCACAAAATAAAGTCTAAAAGGCTATATTTTTTATTTTATTGCTTGATTAATTTACAATACAAATGATCATTATTTATAAGGATACAGTGATAATACAAAATGCTATCTAAAGAGAATATAATCAAATCAAAATTGAATATATTCAAATCTGATTTGATTATAATCAATTACAATTAATGATGATTAAATCAAATCTTCCAATATATGAAGAGTACCGTAATATACGGTATCAATATATTCTCTAACAGATCGATGGTAGGTGTTCAATGACTCACCAACGCAGATAAGAAGGAATAATCAGCTTCCTAATATCTGTCATCTCTATGAAACTGGAATTGAATCCTAACTAAATGAATCTTAACTAAGTCAGCTTATTTTCTTCTTGTTAGTTAGGAACTAATCTTCTAGATTTGGGTTCATGCAGGTGTATGATGCAACCTGAATTGTGCGTGAATCTTGGACGGGTTCCTTCATGTGTAGAATGGTAGCAAGACAATCAGTCTTAACAATATGGGCTGGGCTGTGTAAAAATTGAAAATGAAATATGAACATGGGTTTTTAATAACCCACATATACTATTAGTTTTTATTAAGTAAAAAATAGTTTCACTATTTAGGATTTTTGTAACGCTCCGCCTTTTACAAAAATGTGAAAGTGATTAATTTCAATTAACCACGTGACATTACTACATCAAAGATGATAAATCTTGTAGCAGAATATATTTTTCCACTTAGAAATAGACATAATGGCCCCGTTTGAAAACCCCCTTGCCCTCCCCTCCCCTTGGGTTTTTTTTTTGAATGATTGAAAATTAAAATTGATGTGATATAAAGTTGATATAATTTATATGGAAAAGTAGAAACAATTTGTATTGTAGTGAATTTTTTATTTAAAAAGTAATAAGAAAGTGTTAACGTGATATAAAAAGTGAAAAAAGTTAAGAATGTTTTGAAGTTGATGTTTTTTGGGAGAAGTGAAGGGAAGGGGAGGGGAGGGGAAAGTGGTTTTCAAACGGGGCCAATAATACTTTGAGCTAACTGAAATATCTCTAAACATTTATTATAAATTATTTAATTTCTTATGCTAATTACATCGAAATATGTGTTACAAGGACATAAAAGCATACACAGTGAAATCTACTGATTACAAGCAATTCTCTAAACATTTTAGATACGAAGGAATTTAAACACAAATGAATACGATTAATTATAATCAGCTATACAAATGTAAGCTTTAAATCTTTACGGCTAGCAAATAATCTCTTCCATCGTCTTCTAAACCTGATCTAAACAAATATGTGATTGCAGATACTTCCACAATCACATACTGTATTTGTGTAAGTCAGCTGACTTAGTAAGGTGTTGTCTACAAATTTATTTAGAAAAGAAAAGTATAATGCAATATAACTTTATGTTTATATGCATATGCAATTTATGGCCCATGGTAATTAGTCATAGTAATAGATCGAATATGTAATACCCCAAATTTTTTTAAAACTTATTAATTGGCCTAATAATATTTTTTTTTATATAATAATAATAAAATAAAATATAACTTACTAAGTAAGTTAAGTTAACTTATAGAATAAGTAAAAAAATAATAAAAAAAAATCCCACAACTTGCACGGCAAGTTGTCTTTTCTTTTATTAATTCTTCTTCTCTTCTTTCTTTTCTTCATCTTCTTCCTTCTTTGTTACTTTTTCTTTCTTTCTTGTGCTTCCTGAGCACGCAGACATGAACAGAGAGAGAATGGAGACAAAGAGATGAGAAGAGAGAGAGAGAGATGCCGAAAGTCAAAGAGAGACCGAGAGATTGGGAGAGAGGAAGTTAGAGGGGGAAGAGAACCGGCGAGCCGTGACCCAGGGGAGGCCGATCCTCCATGGACCGACGCCGGCGACGCGACTTCCGGCCGATTCTACCGGTGGGTCGACGATCAATGGAGCCTGGACCCGCGACCCGTGAGCCAAACCCGACAAACCGGGAGATGCTTCAACTGTGAGACCCGATCCTTCCGGAGGTCCGATCCTCCATGTCCGGAGGCCAGAAGCCGATTTCCGACGAGCCTGGTGTTTTACGGCCGAACCACGAAGACCCAAAAACCGGAACTTCTCGAACCCGTGCAACCCGTGACCCATGTGTGTGTGTAACCCAGCCAAACCGTAACCCGAAAAACCCAGAACTCGGTTCTCCATGGCGTCTTCCGGCGACTTTTCCAGCGATTCCAGCTCACCGATTTCCGGTGGATTTTCTGTACAATCCTTGATGTAAGTTATTCAGGAAAATTAGGTTAATTTATTGTGAATTCCTAATTGCTATTGATTATGTGGTGCTTAGATAATGGGTTTTCTGGGTTAGTATTTGCTGTTGATGATCTTAGCCGAGTTGGATTGTATGGTGAGCGGGTCTTGTATTTTGGATTAATTTAATTGGTTGTTAATTAATTTGATTTGAAGAATTATGGTGATGTTCGGTTGAGTATTTGGCCGGTTATGGGTATTCTTGGATTTGTGATATTTTCCTGTTGATAATTTTGGGTTTAGATTCTTTGATCAAGATTATGGGATTTTGAACGATTGAGCCGTGTTCTCTGTGGGTGCTGTTTTGATGAGTACTGTGTAGGAATTTTTGGTTGTTGTTTCCCCTGTTGTTGCTGGCCGGATAATTGTGATGTGTGTGGATTTTGGACAGTGGCCGTGTACTGTTTCGGGAAGCTTAGAGGTTGCTATGATGCTTGGGTAAAAATTGGGTATTTTTATTGTTGATTGTCCCCTGTTCTTGATCGGCCAGTAGTGATGTATATTGATGTTAGTTGATGATTGTGAGCTGAATATAGATTCAGTTTTGAGTATTGTGGATGGAAATTCTCTGTTTTGATTGGAATAATCAAATGGGTATTTCAAATTGTTAATTGTGGGTTAAATGTAGTCCTAATGGTTTGGTAACTGAATTTAAGTCCCTAGGTGGCTTTTGTTGCTGACAGATTGAATATGTATATATGAATATTGTGCAATTTGATCAGTTATGAGTAATCTAATTTGGAGTTTCTGTGATATTGAGTTGTGTACTATTATTGGTAATTTTATTATGTTGATTTTAGATCCCTGTTTTAGGTTATGTTAAATCCTAGAGTTGGGTTGATTGGTTATGTAGTTGGACCGATTCACTTATTGTTGGCTAGATATTGAAAGTTAAGAATTATTGATGATTTTAGTGATGGATATTATTGTTGAATAAAGATCTTGATGGCAGAAATATTATTTTTAAAAATTGATTTGTAAATTGAGTTGGAGTAATTTATAGAGGATTTTGTGAGAAGTACTGACTAGATGTATTGTTGGGTAATTATGATTCTTTGATGGTTTTCTTGAGATATGGTGTGATTTTCAATTTGCTGTTTTTGTAAAGGGTTTTGATGATTTATTTGGAAGATGATATTGGAAAATGACTTTGGTATGAGCTACGAATTGGCGATATGAGAATTTATATGATTAAGATTTTATGAATGTCTAGTTGAATTTTATGTTAAGGTACACATACAATTCCTGTTTTAGTACTTGTCAGATTTTATTGGTATAAGTTGGTTTAATATCAGAATGTTAGGGTCGTGGACTTTTAGGACTAAGGATTGGGTAAAGCATGGGGGTTGATATTATTTTTGGAAGATTTACTGTGATTGGACTGAGTGAGTCACACTTGTTGGTGGTTTAGTCATTAAATAATAATGCGAATTTATGGATGTTGACAAGGTATAATTTGGAGCTCCTAGTTACGTATTTTGTAAAGTATACTTTAATTAAGTTTTAGACTATAAATTTTTAGAATATTCTTCTAAGCTTCTACTTTCAATTTATTTAGGTAAAAGCTCAACCCCGTTGCTAATGGAAAATCCAGGTAAGGGAACACAACCTAAAAATCCCGGCAAAATTTTAATAAAACTTTTCAAAAGAAAAAGTTGGAGATTTTCCTAAAACTCCTTCATTTCGCTATATTGATTATCACTTTAAATTCTGTCATGATATTACTCTCATTATCAAATGTGATTGGGAAATCATGTGATTATATGATTATAGCTTTCAAAGTATGAATTGTGAATTAAGATAATGGAACTATGGTTCTCAAAATGTATATGAGCTATATGATGATTTCATGAGATTCTGTATAGTTGTATTTGTGCATCATATCGTATATGTTGCATGTGCTCCTTGTGAGCGGATAATGATGATATTATCGTAATTATATGTGCATATATTCCACAAAGTTTTACCCCACGGCTGCATCGTGTTTTGATCCGGATCCATTTGGGTAGCGTGGCAACCACATCAGAAGTGTGGGCTATCGGTCGGGAGGGCTTCACCTAGGAAAGTTCATAATCCGTCGGCTCTTCTCTGTGACGACAGGCTGAGCCTATTAAGTCCTTCGGGATCGGTCCTTTTGGACGTGCCAAACGTGCGCCGCACATGGTTAAATTGCGGAGGTGGGCCGGTGGAAGGTAAAACTGACACATTGTATAAATGATTCAAGCACCATGCTGCATTTGATCTATTTGCATGTTATTTAACTGTTTCTTTATCTGCTAAATTATTTGAATTTTATTTAAAATTCCTGAAAAGAAAATTTCACTTTTATTGTTGCGATTTTCTTACTGAGTTGTCAAACTCACCCCTTATTTTCCCAAATCTTTTCAGATAACACAGTAAGACGGAGTTATTTCTTTATAATGGCGTAGACCTCGCTAAAAGCAATAGTTCATTGTGGATCGACAAAACCTTTACTTTGTATAGTATGTCTCTTATTGAGATTCATGGCGTTGTAAAGATTTATTATTAGACAGGAATAATATAATAAAAAGTTACAATCTATATGTTTTAAATGTATGCTTACTTTTAAATGGTTTTAGCACTCAAACTCACGTTTTCCCTTATATCCCAAAATGAGGGCGTGACAGAATATATATATATAAAGCAATGTTATAGCACCAGTTTTAAATGCACAATCTTAATTATCATCTTCTTTCACTCCTCTCGTAATAGAACCTACGGTCTGGATTAACGTATTGTGAGAGCCTAAGGTCCCTCACTTAAAGCTTATTTAATTGTTGCTGGAAGCCTAAGGTCCCAATTGACCGAAAGCCCTAAGGTTTCAGTCGCTTATTATTATATGTCATGGGAGCCTAAGGTCCTACTAGCAGCCATCTAGCCCCCTGCTGCATACCAGCTTTGTTATTAACTAGTTTAGTTTAAACAGTAAAATATACAAATTTTACATACGCAAACAATTAAATAAATCTATAAACATAACTTTACTAAATTCAGCATCTCTCAGTAAGTATTTTGAAAATACTTATAGCCCTTTGGTGCTATTCTCAATTCATCATCTGCATTAAAAAATACACATGTAGAATATCTTAATCAGTTCTCTTTTCAAACATTAGATTAGTCGCTTTTATATCCATTTTTAAATTATGAACATTATAGGGTGATTTATCATTTTTCTCATAAATAAACAAAATCCACTAACACCTCCCAATTATTTCCTTTTAATTCAATTATATACAAATACTTTAAAATACAAACCTACCTTTAAATTTTTCATCTTTTAGCTAACACCATTAAATTAATACTGGACTATTTTAAAATCCCCAACTACTTTCCAGTTACAAAATTAGCCATTCGAACCTCATTTTAGAAACTTATTAATCCATACTTAAAAATTAACCAATGGCAATAAAATTTCCAAACTGATTTATTTATACAAATCAAATATTAATACCCAAAAAAAATCACAACTCCAAATATACCTATTCGGTCAGACCATTAAACTAGAATTATCCATATACCACATTAACCCACATATAACCGGCTAAAACAGGGGGTACATGCTTCAAAACCTCCAAAGAAGCCCCCCACCCGGCTATATATATATATATAGATTGTACCCAACAATCACAACAATACTCAGCCCACCAAAGATTAACCAAAAGAATTCCACAAAAGCCAACATAACTCAAGATTCCACGGCACATATTTGGTCGAAACAAGGGAGAACTAACTGGACGCAGCAGGGACAAAACATTATTAGCTTCAAAACCATACCACTGAAATACCCATACACAAAATCCGATTCTTCATCAAAACATTACAACTAAACTGGGAAGACTACCGAAATCATAGGAAGGCAAAACAAAACATCTGGAATCCTATATTCATCTCACCATCGGCTGAACGCACAAACAGGGGACACGACCAAGACCTAAAACACATACAACCGGCCATTCAAGGAACCCAATATCTACAACACAGCTCCACCGAAACAAGAATATCATGCTTCCCACAGATTCAGCCAACACACACCCATACACACTCAAATGTAACACACACACACACACACACACAATCTGAACAGAGAACCCACACGCGCGGCTGAAACACCAAGACCCAACTAGAAAACCCTTCCACCACCGAGCAACCCACAAAAAATCCACTGTCCATACCACCGGCCGAATCCACAGAAACCCAAAATCACACACCCAGCCATAATTAGCAGAATTTCAATCCAAATCAGCAAATCAACACTCAATTAGTTTTAAATTAACAAGTATATATCAAATCAATTTATTGAAATTACCTATAGAGAATCCTTCAGAAATTACCGAAATCATCAAAATCACCCCACCGAAATTGCTCTTCAAGCCGTCGGAAATCTTACTGTTAATCGCCAGAAAACCAGCTCTGATTCGCCGAAAATGGGCTCTGGTTCCACCGGAATCCGCTCATGTTTCCGTTGGCGTCGTTCCACCGGAGACCCATGAAGAATCGGGTCTCCAATCATCTTCTAGATCACGGGTTCCCACGGGTTTTTCTCGGGTTCTCTCTCGATCTCTCTGTTTCAGTCTCCCTCTGCTCTCACAATTCTCTCCTCTCTCAGTGTTCCCCTCTATGTCTTCCTCACTTTTTAGCTCTCCCTTCTCCCCACGATTGTCTCTTACTCAGAGACTCGGATGGAAAAGGGAAGAGAAAGAGAAAGAGCAAGAGGAAGAAAAGAGAAAAGAGAAGAGAAAAGGAAGGAAGAAGAAGAAGCTCATTTAATTACACTGAGAGGTGCGAGTTTCTGCTGAAGGAGAAGCTTCTGTTAAATAGGATGCGAAGGCGTGGGCAGCAAGGGGTGAGTCATGAGAGATGCGTTGTCCAGGGGAAATGACGCAGGGGGAATGACGCAAAGTTACAGATTAAGTTAATCTTGTATGGATATTTTATATTGAATCTTTACCATTTAATACCTCATTATGGTATAATTTTAAACTCATTTTGAGTCTAGTTCGTTTCATAATTAATATTAACTTTTTAATAACATTATTACACGGATAATATCATAGTACCGAATAATATTAAGTCAAATAATAATATGAACCACAATAAATATTACATTATCAGTAAATATTACAACACCAATTGGTTTAATAATATTATTATATTAATAATATTTTGCTGATTCAAATCAATAAACATGAATCTGTCTATTTAATCATTCGGCAATATTATTAGGGTCTATTAGTAGTCATTTTTATTAATTCAGAGTTAATAAAACTAGTAAGTATTTATTTTCATAAACATCAGAGTCATTTTATTTAGTTTTAAATTCTAATTTAAGACGCTATATCCCAAGGTTTAAAATCTAGGGCACTACATCCCTCCCCCCTTAACAGAATTTCATCCTCGAAATTCATAAATTATTACGCATAAAGTTTACACTAGAAGAAGCTTTAGATTTCTAAATCTAAATTGAGCGACTCAGATTTTAAATGTAACACCTAGTTGCTAAATATGGTTTATTTTATCCGTTGTTACATAGAAACGTTCTAAAGAGAGAAAGGATGTCATCTCGTCGTATAATCTTAACTTATAAGGTCATTTGACTTTATACCATTCACATCATTTCCATTTTTCTGCTTCAATGTAAATGTTTGCTCTTATTATAGACCGCGTCTACTTTGTTCGTCTGTGATAGCAGTACTTGATCAGTTCATTATATTCAAATACCTAAAGTAATTTACTGAAATTTCATCTTATCTTATTGAATTCCACCTCCCAATCATAGGGAAGAATCTTATTCAATGTCTAACACCTCTATTAAAAGATCATCCTTAGTTAATCCTTAGGTTTTGGTAAGGGTCAGAGATTCATTCCATTAGAAAATCCTTCAAACATCAATTCGGGGTTTATCATTTCTATTCCACAAGTAAGAAATAATCTTTAATTCTTCAGACCTCGTAAACGTAAATCATATCATTTACAATAATTCACACTAACCAAAAAAAAAAAAAAAAAAAATTCTTAATCAAAATATTGTTTACCTCAATCATCCTCAAATGCGGCTTAGTGAGAGACTGAAATGATTCTCTTCTTATTCTAGAGACTAGTTTAATCTTATGGAGTCCTCCAATGATAACATCCCAATAGTCAATCGGGTTGACATACATCCCAAAATTTACCTCAAACTCAGATCTGCATTATATCATAGGCATTTTGGTCTAAACAGTCATGACTATCCTCAAAATTCATGATATAGGTCTCTAAGCACAATCCTAGAATTACTAGTTCTTAAAATACCATTTGAAGTAAAGTCAAACCTAGGAGCTTATCCTTGACTAGCTTTTTCTCTAAGCTCTTTTAATTCTGGGTCATTTTCTTGGGCTACCTTGATCCCATCTGTCAGCATTGGTTGAATAATCAGCGTTGATACTTATATCTCTATCTGTTGGCCTTGTGTCCAATTGAATCATTCCAAATTGCTGAGTAAGCTTATCCAGAGTTGGTACGGAGTTTGACACTTTACTTTGTGATTTTCTACTTAAAGCATATGCAACAACATTTGCTTTACCCGTATGATAAAGGATATAACAATCATAGTCTTTTAATAATTTTAACCATCTTCGTTGCCTCATATTTAGATATTTCTTAGTGAAGATATATTTGAGACTCTTGTGATTAGTATATATCTCACACTTTGAACCATAAAGATAATGTCTCCAAATTTTTAAGGCAAAAACTACTACTGTTAATTCCAAATCATGCGTAGGGTAATTTCTCTCATGATTCTTTAATTGTCTTGAGGCATAAGCTATTACTTTACCTTGCTGCATGAACATGCATCCCAATCCCTTCTGAGAAGCGTCACTATACACCACAAATCCTTCTTTATCTGAGGGAAGAGTAAGAACTGGTGTAGACACCAATCTTCTCTTAAGTTCTTGAAAGCTTGCTTCACACTTGTCACTCCAAACATAATGAGTGTTCTTCTTTGTCAATTCAGTCAAAAGTCTTGAGAGTACGGAAAATTCTTCAACAAATCTCTGATAATAGCCAGCAAGTTCTAAGAAACTGCGAATCTCCTGGTCATTTGTTGGCCGCTCCCATTTGACTACAGCTTCAATCTTACTTGGATCTACCTCAATCCCATCTCCTGAGATCACGTGTCCCAAAAATTAGACTTTCTTCAACCAAAACTCACATTTCTTGAGTTTGGCAAACAATTTCTTTTCTCTCAGAATTTCCAGTACCTTTTGTAAATGTTTAGTATGTTCTTGATGATTAGTTGAATAAACTAATATATCATCAATAAATACTACTACAAACCAATCAAGATACTTATGGAATACCTTATTCATCAAATCCATGAACACAGAGGGTGCATTGGTCAGTCCAAAAGGCATAACCAAAAATTCATAATGACCATAACGTGTTCGGATAGCTGTTTTCTGCACATCATCCTCCCGTACTTTAAGTTGATGATACCTAAACCGAAGATCAATCTTTGAGAAAACTGAAGCTTCCTTTAATTGATTAAAGAAATCATCAATTCTGGTAAAGGGTATTTATTCTTGATGGTCACCCGATTTAATTCTTGATAATCTATGCACATCCACATAGATCCATCCTTCTTCTTCACAAACAAAACTGGTGCTCCCCACGGTGACACACTTGGATAGATAAAATCCCTGTCTAACATCTCTTGAAGCTGTTCCTTTAAGTCTTTTTGAAAATCGAAATTGACTTCTAAAAATAAAGTGTGTGCAACAAGTGTCAACAAAAATCAAGCACAGCTGAAAATAAAAGACACACAGTTTTTGTTGACGAAGTGGAAACTCAATCAAGAGAGAAACCACTCTGGGCAGCCAAACCTAGGAATTCCACTATTCAGAAGACGAAGCTAGATACAAGATAGTAACACTCACATGTACCGATGCAGTGGTCGTACCTTGCTCTCTGACGTGTAACCCAATACGAACGCTTCCCAACCAGGTCTCCTACCTGAAGGGGTCTTCAATGGAATTCCTTACCTTAGAGCCGACCTCTAAGATAGACTTCAGTTGTAGCGCAGCACACTTGAAACGGCTTAAGAGGGATCTTGAACTTCTCTGAGCTCTTGTGGAATTCAATACCGAATTCTTGCAGTTCTCAATGCCTAGGGGCCTCTATTTATAGGTTGAGGTGCAGAATGGGCGACTGTTGTAATATGTACGGATGCCGTCCAGACGGTGAACTTGGGCCGTCCGGACGGACAACTGTACGACAGGATTTTCCGAAAATTTTGCTAAAAATCTTTCCTGTTTAAGAGACGCGTCCGGATGGTGAGACACTGACGTCCGGACAGTCGCACGTCCGCTGCAAGTAATTTCCATATAAGGCTTAGCGTGTCCGGACCATGGGGGATGAACGTCCGGACGGCAATTTTTCAACATGCAATTTCCATATCTGCTATGCATGCGTCCAGACCAAGAGAGGCAGACGTCCGGACGGTTGAAGTCGAATCGGCAATTTCCTTAACTAATGAACACGCATCTGGACCAAGGCTGACTGATGTCCGGACGGTGATATTTGAATTGCGATTCTTGCCTTAAGGAGACGCGCGTCAAGACGGGATACCACATCGTCCGGAAGGTTGATCGATCTTCCCTTTATTGGAACTTAGAAAGAATCTAAGACTATTCGAGTACTAATAGGCGTCCGGACAAGATGCTGCGATGTCTGGACGGATGCAAGCTGGAACAGAAGCTTCTCGATACAGTGTAGGGTCCAGACGGAAAAGATATGTCGTCCAGACGGATGATGTTGGTCTGTCTGGCGTCCGGTCGGGATGAACACGTCGTCCGGATGGGATGACACGTCGTCCGGACGGCTGACATGGAATCTGAAATCTTCTATCTTTTTCGCAGTGCAGAGTCTTCTGAAAATGCTCTGACAAGTGAAATCCCTGTTTACAGCATCTTTACACATAAGTGATTTTGTCCAAACACAGAATGAGGCCAAAATACTAACAAACTCCCCATTTGGCCATTCTGGGACAAAAATCACTTGACCGGTTTGGAAATACAATCCCGGTCCAAAAATTAAAAATTACTCTCCCTTTTTGTCACAAAGGGACAAAGGGTAAAACAGAGTAATAAAAACCAATTGTCATAAAAATTACTCCCCCTAACGGTCTCAGAAAGACCCGGGTAAACAGAGTAATATTAGTTTAAGTTTTTAACAAAATAACAGAAACTAACAAAATGTCTCAAAATACAAAAAAAAAAAAAATAATAATAAAAAAATGGGTAATTACCTTTTCTCCCCATAAACTACCAAAAAATGCGCGATGCCCCCATGAACTACCAACTCGACAAAAATAGAGCATTCAACTACCAAAAACAACCATTTTCCCCCCTTCCGTCAGTCAAAGGGGTTAAAACAAACGGTCAACAGGTCACGTGACCGTCACACGCCGTTTTACACTCATTTTCTTCCTCTTTTTCCCCCATGAACTACCACCATCTTCTTCTTTCCCCCCCATGAACTACCACTATCTTCCAACATGCCCCCATGTAAAACGGCACATGACCCGTTGACTGTTTCTTTTAACCCCTGTAACTGACGGAAGGGAGAAAAATGGTTGTCTTTGGTAGTTGAATGCTCTATTTTGGTCGAGTTGGTAGTTCATGGGGGCATCGCGTATTTTTTGGTAGTTCATGGGGGGAAAATGTAATTACCCAAAAAAAAAAACAATAAAACAGAGGGAAATCAAACATCCTCTGGCATGTGTACAGTCTGAGCTGCAGCATCCCCATCATCACTGATGTCCGGATGATGGACTCGAAGGCACTCCTAAAGGTCCAAATGGGTCTGCTCCACCCGCTTGTTGATGGACCGCACTTCGAGCTGCAAGGAGGAGATGAACTGCTGCATGGTGGACATTCCTCCCTGAATGGTAGCTAAGGCCTCCATGATTTGAGAATAATTAGCCTCTGGCTCAGATGGCAGGACGGTATGAGAGGATGAAGCCACATCTGGAAAAGCAACATGCATAGCAGCAGGCATGTCATCATCAGAATCCTCTCGTCGCAGCTGCGCATTCGACTTCATCAGTGTCTGTTTGCTGAGGGGCAGCTGGATCTTCATCCTAGGCTCTCCATTCACATTGATACCCGACTGAAGGATGATCTGAGTGATTAGACAGCCGAAGGGGAGACCGGTATTGCTCTCATCACGAGTCTCGAGCATGACTCCCAGAATATGCTTGCAAAGACAGAAAGGCAAGCGAAGATGAACAACATAAACAAATTGTGCCCTCTTCAGTATCAGATCACTGCGCCTGGCAACTGGCCAGAGATTGTGCTGAACAATTTTGGCCAACATACGATGAGCCAGAACTAGTGCACCAATCCTGATATTAGTTGGACGCCCCTCACCTTGTGGAACGGCATGGAAGAACTCTCGGAGATTGTCCATAGATGGAGGAAGCACCACCTCATTGTAAGGACTGGCAGGCAGATCAAGGACTGGTACTCCGAGGAACCGACTGATGGTCTGGGGATCTATAGTGATGATGTGTCCGTCAACAATGGACTGCAGTACCACCCCATGCTCATCATCCTGAGCCACCTCAAGGTTGGCATAGAAGAGCCTGACTAGCCTGGTGAGGACGATGCAGGCACAAGTGTAGAGGTAGCCCCAGTGATAGGTCTGGATAGTCTCATAAATGCTATCCAATGGAGGCACCATGATGTCAGCACGGACCATGTTCCGCTCAGCGAGGACATTACGGTCCATGATCTTGGCTTGGAAGGCACTCTGCTCTTCCTCTGTCCTCTAGCGGACCCGGCGCTGAGAGCTTATGGCAGACATGATTCTGCAAAAGAACCAACAAGAATTTTTGCCAAAAATAATCCACAAAAAAATATTCTTGTTAGTGTAACAAAAATTTGGCAGAATAACAGCAGTAAAAAGGACTTTTGTAAAAATAAAAACAGAATTTATCACAATTTTAGTCCTAAAAATATCATCACAAAAAAAATCCTAATATGCATCACATAAATTCAATCTCAGTCCAAAATTAACTCTCTAATAGTTTGAAATAAATGAACTGAAAAAGAAAGAGACTAAGAAAAAATACCTAGAATGGAATGAGAATGCACAAGAAGACACGTGGAGAAAACTCCAAAGACTCAAGAAATTACTCACAAAGGTGTTGCCCTGTCATCCAGACGGTTGCACTTTAGCTGCACGCAATTTTCATATCAAGGCTTGGCGCGTCTGGACCATGACATCTATCGTTCGGACGCTGAATCTAATGCATGCAATTTCCATATATGAAGCTCTCACGTCCGGATCATGAAGACCGTCGTCCAGACGACTGAAATTTGAATGCGCGACTTGCCTTATGAATGAGCGTGTCTAGACGAGAATCCACATCATTCGGACGGTTGCAGTTGTCTTCCCATATCTATGTTTTGGAAAGAAATCCCATAGCTAATCGAACACTGAGTGGCGTCCGGACATGCTGCTGAAATGTCTGGACGGATGCAAGCTGAAGCAATTTGAAGCTCTCGACACAGAGGAAGGTCCGGACGGAAAGTTCTAGTCGTCCGGACAGATGATGCTTGGACGGTTTGGCGTCCGGACGAAAAAACACGTCGTCCAGACTGCTATAAGAGATCCAATTTCACTGATTTGTAGACTGTGCAAAATCTTCTAGAAGAACTCTGAATAGCTGAATCCTTGTTAAAATGCATCATTACATAGAAGTGATTTTGTCCAACAGAATGTAGCCAGCACAAAAACTAACACGTCGGTGCCATCCGACATGGTGCTTTGTGAATTGGTTGAGTTTTTGGCACTAAATCAATAGTGAACTCGATTTCCATCGATTTCCTGATTAGGTGGTAGTCCTGAATACTCTTCTGTAAAGACATCAGGATAATCACATACTACTGGAATATTCTCCAACTTCAATTCACTTTCTGACTTAGTTGTCACATAAGCCAAATATATGCAATCACCTTTTCTAACACTTCTTCTAACTTGGACTGCTGAGAGAAGTGGCGGTGTGGCTCGTACCCGTGATCCACAATACTTGAACTCCTCAGCACCAGATAGTCGAAAAGAAATTTCTTTCTTTCGACAATCAATATTTGCATGGTGCTTTGACTGCGAATCCATCCCTAATACAACATCATAGCCTAGCATTTTAAACACTACCAGATTCGCTGATAGAGTTCTCCCTTCAATGATGATAGGACAATTTTCTACCAAATTTTGATTTTCTACCACAATTTTCTACACCTGATAGAGTCTCCAACAAGTGTAGCTACCATTATACTCTGCCTTAAGGGTTCAATATTCATATCATAGAGTTTTGCATATCTAGTAGAGACAAATGAATGTGTCGCACCTGAATCAAATAGTGTGCATGCAAGGCTACCATATGAAGGAATGGTACCTATTACTACATCAGCATCTTCTGCCTCATTATCAGCTTTGCCTGGGGTGAGTGCATACACCCTAGCCTGTATAGTCTTCGGTTGATTGCCACCTCCTTGCGGCCTAGGCCCTCATGTGCTTGCCATTGGACAATCTTTAACAAAATGATCTACCCGTCCACATCGAAAGCATGTCCCCGTTCCTGATCTGCATTCTCCTACATGCATCTTCCCACATTTTGAACATGAGGGTCTTTGTCCTCCTTGGTTTGCTAGGACATTCCTTCCTACCCTCTATCTTGAGCTACTACCAATTGCAGGCCTTTTTGCAAAACGTGTGACTTAGGGCATGAATCATTTCTTTTGTTCTCTGGTAGCAACATAGTCTTGGTGTATCCTTCCCGCAATGGCAGCAACATTTACCAGCCTGGTAAATTCTTTAATCTCTAAGCAGGCGACTCTATCCCTAATTCGGGGGTGAAGACCTTTTTGAAAGCTCTCAATTTTTGTCTCTTCATCAAGAACTAGGTTTAGAGCGAATCTCACCAACTCCATAAACTTGGCAACATACTATTCTATAGTTAAGTTGCCTTGAACCAGATTTTGAAATTCTCTAGCTCGAAGTTGTTGTTGAGCTCTAGGAAAGAATTGATCATTAAATTCTTTCTTAAAGCGAGTCCAGGTAATCTCAGCTCTTCCCATCTCTAATTCCAGCAATTCTCTTCTTGACTCGCACCATCTTGAGGCCGCATCAGTAAGCTTGTAACCAACATAGAGAACTCTTTGTTCATTGGTGCAGCCAATTAATTACTTCAAACAACCTCTGGATGTTAGTAATCCATGATTCCGCTGCTAAATACCCTTGATTACAATCAAAGGCTGGGTAGTGGTGTGCACAAAAATCTTTAAAGGAACAACCTATCTGCTCCTCTTGGATTATTGGGAGCGGAACTCGAGCCATAGCTTTAGCCAAGTACCGGGCAACTTCTGTTGCGTCCGGGATACTCTCTTTCACATGGAGGTGGTGGTGGTGGAGGTAGAGGCACATCATTACCCCTATTTGGTTTTGGTTCCAACTCAGAAGAGTTGTTACCTCGCAGTTGAAATATTGGGAACATTTAGTCTATATCAATAAATTATTATTTTTTAATCAACTTAATAACACAAAGCATTTTGTACAAAAGTTGGCATCTACGCCATTTATTTATTTATACAGGAAACAGTACATACAGTTTATTTTACATAGTTTTGAGGTAATGCACTAACTTTCTTAGTGCATCTATTCTTATTCTAAGGGATTCTAACCATCTACTTCTTCTTTCTAAAAGGAAACTTACCCTTAGGATTCCAATCTAGATCATCAGTATCAGGTTCTTCTTCAGATTCAGGTCCCTCTTCAGACTCAGTTTTCTTTTTCTTAGAATCCCATGTTGGATTATTTGAGCCAACTTCTTCCTCATAAGAGTGTCTACTATCTTCGTGTTGGTCTTCCTTTTCCTGAGGGCGACTCATTAATTCTCTAATTTGATCACCTGTTAAACCAAAAGGTTGTTCATAATCAGGAAATTTAGGAATTTTCTTTAAAGTTGGTCCACCTCCAACTGGCCAAGTTCGCCTAGCAAGTTTCCTCTCTTTATAGATTGATTCCATAGACTTTCTGGTACTTTTTTCACTTGTAGCCGTTGTCTGCAATTTAATTGTACTAGTTAAGCAACAATAAACATACTTATCTAGTTTTAAAGAGGGATTGGCTTAAGATATTCTTATTCCCTATTTATAAACATGGACAACATTAAGACTAAGCTTCAAAATTTATATATAACCTATAGCTTTGGTATAGATTCCAACTTAAAACTAGATCATAAATACCTCAACTCCAATAAGATCCATTTCCTAAGGTCCTTAATGTAAAGACCAAGAAAAATAAATAGGGAATTTAGTGTTAATAAATTATATTTATTTAATAGGATGAGACTAATAATAATTTCTAAGGAGATAAATTTATATAATTGGAGTAAAAATGAGTTTCAGTAAATAAATAATTAATTACATTAGTAAAAATGTAGTTAAAATAAATATGGGGTCAAATATTAATTATTAAAAGATAGAGTTTTAATATAGTGGGGGTCCTAGTGTAATTTATGAAAGTTTGTGCAGTTAAATAAAAAGGTAATCTCACTTTGCCACATGTCACAACCCGGTTGGTTGGGGTGGATTTCATTATCCCCTCCCAACCACTCACAAGGTGTCACATGTCACCTTATCACATTTCTTTTCTCTTTCTCTTTCTCTTTCCTCTTTCTTTCTTTTCTTTTCCTCTTTTTCTCCCCCCCCCCGCCCCCTTTTCGCGGACAGTAGCCCTCTCCCCCTTTTCTTTTCTTCCTCTTTTCTCTCCTTCTTCCCCTCTCTTCTTCACGCACGATCTCTCTCTCTTCCCTCTCTTCCGTTTTCTTCTCTTCACCTAGCACACACACGACGCCGAGAGTGATTCCACAAGAGAAATACTGTGATCTTGAGAGGTCGTCTGTGAGGAGAGACCCGACCATTGAAGAAGATAATGGTGATTTTTGGTCAAGTACATCAAGGAAGGTAAAATACCTAGCATTCCTTCATATTTTCGTTTACCCGTTGATTATTAAGCATGGAAACCATGTTAATGTTTAGGAATTGATTTTAGGTTTTCATTTGAATGTTGATTATTGAGGATAACCGAATGGGTATTGTTGTGGTGAAATGGGTTTCGGTTTTGAGAGATTATAGGTGATTTTTGGGTTGTTGGTGAGGGCATTTTGTCCATAGAGGCTAGAATGATATGGTTTGAAGCTTTTCTTTATAGTTTCATTATACCCATTGGATTTGAAGCTTGAAATTAAATTGTTTATAGGAATTTTAATTGGGTTCGAAATTGGTGTTATACTTTGGGGTTTTCATGAATTGCTAGCCGAATGGGTATTTTATTTGCTAGAATGTATTTAGTTTTTGGATGATGTAGTTTTAATTAAGTTGGCTTGTTATGGATTGTTGGGTGTTTATTACTATTTGATGATGCTTTCTTGAGCTTTGTTGATGAAGTTTGAGTTTTGATGGGTTGTGTTTTGAGGTTGGATTTGTGAATGGATTAATCCAAATGAATGGCTAGATTTGGTTGTTAAGGCATACCGAATGAGGGTTAGATTTGGGGCTTTTGCTATGTTGGATTGATATTGAATTTGGGTCATTGTAGGATTGGTCTCCATAGAGCTTATTGCTGCCCAATGTTGACTTTTGGGCATGTGTATGAGTTGTGACTTAGGTTGGATTCCCTACTTGTATGGATATGTTGATTATGCATTAGTAATGGGTTTTGATGAAATTCAAATATAGTTTTGGGATTGTAAATTGATGATTATGTTAGCTTATAATTAGCGCTTTATTGTACGTTGTTGATGTTGGATTGCAAATTGATTTTGAGGAGTGTTTTTGGTTAAACCCAGATCTAATTTGGATTGGTAGTTTAATGAGGGATGGTTAATGATTATTTGTTAGAAATTTGGTAGATAGTTGTGGTTTGTGATTGTTGGAATTTTGGTGGTTTGATGCGAAGGAAAAATCTTGGCACAATTGATGTTGTATTTTAGGGCTTAACTTGACGATTAATAGTTTTCGAGTTTTGGGGATTGTATGGGCTAATTTTGATGAGTGTTTTAATGGATTCAAATCTGGATTTTTGGATTGGTAATTTGATGATGTTAATTTAGGATTAACTGTTAAAGAATAAGGTTAATGCTTGTGATGGATTTTAGAGAAGGCATGAGGAAGAATTAGTGTATAAAGAGTGTATTAAGACAACATGATAAGTGAGTAAGAGAATGAGTAAACAAAGTAAATGGTGGTTAATGATGATAGTGTTATGATATTTTGGGTAAAAGATATGAGGTTATTCCCACTTGAGTGAGAGATTGGTCTTGATATGTAAATAAGGATTTTGGCTATGTATTGGATAAAGTTGAATCGATTAAAGTTAGATTCCTTAACATGTTTCATTGGAGTTAAAGAGAAGGAAGGGTCAACTAGTTTTTTTTTTTAGTCTGCACCTTGATACTAAATGAGGAATAAGATAAAGAATAAAGTACTTAAGAATAGTACCGAACTAAGCTTAAGCTTGAGGAGCATTGTATATGTATAAATACACATACATGTATATTGGTTAAATATACTTATTACCTAATTTAGATAAACAAGAAGCTATAAAAGCATTAGCAATGATAATGTGACCCAATTATAATAAGTAGTCAAATAAACATAGATAACAATTTAGACATCGTGATGGATATAATTAACATCGAAGTAGAATTCATAAGAGTTGGTAAATTATTATGTTAAATAAGGTTAAGATCCTATAACCTAAACTGCTTTGATGGTTTGTAAATAAAATGATTAACAATAATAATGGAATGTAATAATAATGAGTAGACAAATAAAATAGTAATCATGTCTTAAAGATATTAAGCGGGTTACACGACGTGTGGGCACGCGAGTAGTTTTAGGGTCATAGAATGGGTCCCATCGCATAGTCTAACGTTATAATGTTTGCAGGATAGTGTCCAGATTGGAGACTTCAATTGATTCTCCAATGTAGAGTCCAAGTGACTAGAATCCGAGGGGATGTTCAAGTCAGGAGTCTAATGCAGCCAGGTGATATTTTACTCACTGAGGAACTGTTATTTTTATATATTATAGAATTGCAAAATATATAT
This sequence comes from Alnus glutinosa, assembly GCF_958979055.1. Lineage (NCBI taxonomy): Eukaryota > Viridiplantae > Streptophyta > Magnoliopsida > Fagales > Betulaceae > Alnus > Alnus glutinosa. The sequence goes on along the minus strand of NC_084898.1, from coordinate 18,429,039 downwards.
GTTGTTTTATAAATCCGAACCAACTGTATGTTGAATATATCTGTTTTGCTTGATTTGAGTACTTTAGAGTATGTTCAAATATATCAATGATGTTATGAAATGATGTATGGATGAAATGAGTTGAAATGATTTAAAGTGTTTGAATGTGAGCTGCGGTTGAGATTTAAATTATGCAAAGTAGAATGATAAAATTACATGTTGATTGGTTTATCGTATTTGAAAAAAGTATGATTTGCAAAGAATAGGAGTATAGAGTTTGAATTGTAAAACATAAAGCATGAGCATAAGAATGAAAGGGAGGGTAAACTTCAAAAGAATGAAAGAAAGGGTAAGCCTCATAAGAATGGAAGGGAAGGAAAGTCTCACAAGGAATGAAAGGACAATCATGAGCATGCATATCATTGTTTAAATTGTGTAATGTTTTCATGATATAGAATATTGTAGTTTTTATGTTAGACATACTTGTATGCCTAAGAGTTTTACTGGCAAAGAACTTATGTATACTTTTATCGTCTAGTTGCATGATTTAAGAACATTGAGCTTTGAGGTGCAAGGGTATTGTCAATGTTCGGTATGAGTAACATAGTGTTCTAGGAGTAGGTAGATGAATTGTCGTGGCACATCAGTAAGAAGTGCTTGGATATCAGAGTTTTACTCTAGTAACCGCATGGACAACTATGTGCCTTGACATGAAGTTGTAATGCCTTAGGATTCGGTGTTAACCATATTCGTAAAATGATAGTAAACTCGTACTAAAGAGCAAGATGACATGTTTTAAGCTTGGTGTACTTGGTTGTGACGCTATTGATTGTGATATTAGTGTGACTTGGGAGTAGGTAGATGGATTGTCGTGGTACATCAGTAAGAAATGCTTGGATATCAGAGTTTTATTCTAGTAACAACATGGACAACTATATGTCATAGACATGAAGTTGTAATGCCCTGAGGCACGGTGATATCACAGTTAGTAATGTTAGATCTTTGTGCATTCAAGCTACCAACATAAAAGTATTATTGTAGGTGGGTGTATACATAGTTGCTTCCAAGCCATTGGACTTTCTACGTATGGGTCCAACTACATAGTATGCTTTCAATGTTTTCTGATAGCCGGTGTTCGCTATATCAGCTATGGGGATTTTCAAACAAAAGTTTATAAATTGGTAGCTGTTATAGAGTACGCGAGAATAAAAAAGAAAAGTTGGTTCATTGCGAAAACTCAGTTAATTTAATATCGTTGAGGTCTCAGTATTATGTACTGAGGCGTTGAACTCATCATTTCACCTATACAGATGTGGCAAACCCCCACAACCGTATAGATGATGTCCCTTTGACTGCAGGTACTCCGGTCGTAGTTGATGTCGTCGTAGAAGTGTACTTGGGATATTATGACTGAAGCTTGCCGCGACGGTTGTAATTGTCGGACCACTAGTGTCCATTGTTTTATAGGTTTGGATTTATGGCTCGTGTCGCCTGTGACACTTGTATTGTTGAGCCATTTCTGTTATGTATTTATATTGAGGAAAGACTTAAATAAATAGATGTTAAATGGCTCTTGTTGTTATGAATTTGTGATAGATATTTAAGATGTGATTTCCGTTATTAGGTTTATGTTTTCCGCTGCATAGTTAAATAGATGTAACCTTGATTATCAGGTACATATTATGGGGTGTGTACCATATGTTGGCTTTGCAACACATCGTCGTGCCACTGTGAGGATCCATTTGTATTTTAAGAGATTAATGATTAAGCAAATGATTCGTATAAAAAAAAAAAAATTGGGTCGTCACACTTAAAGTCAACTACTCTGATACCAAACTGTAGCGCCCCAGCTTTTTAAACAAGCCGTAAGTGTAATTATCTAAAATTACGTGTAACACTACAACATAAAATAGCAGTAGACCTTTTTTTTTTTTAAAGATCAGAGTTTTTCCTCAAAAGTATAATTGTACCAAAGCATCTAAGAACTTCACATATTATATATATCAACAACTAAGAACTTAGTTTACCAAAACTGCCACATGCAGCAGGCCACACCCTTTACAAGGTTATTAACAACACACTGTATATCAGGAGTTGCCATAAGTGGCATACTAAAATACACATATCTAAAACTACAAGTATTTCCACTATTGACATTTAGTACACTAGTCTTTCCAAAAACTAAGGCCTCCAGTCAGCCTCTTTCGTTATAGATCGGACATTCGAACATCTCCGCTTCTTCTTCTTCCTCCTCCTCAACCACATCTATAAAAATTTATAGGTATAAGAGTGAGTCCATGGCTCAAGAAGTTCAAGCAAAATGAGCATTTATAACTTGAACTCTCAGTTGTTTATAAAATATCCCATCACTAGTGTTTACTAGACAACCACGTATGCAGGGTTTTCGCAAAATTGTTTTCAATAAAAGTATGGTTAAATAGTAAACCATGTGATAGACAGTTTGATACATAATCATAAAACATAAATATCTTTCTTTGCATTTTCTTACTATAGAATTAACTCCACATTTTATAATATGAAGCAGTAAAACAGTTCATAGCATGATAAGTAAAATATCAGTTAAAATAATCATACTTTAAGCGCACAAGTGAATTTATACTCCCACTTATCATCAAGAGTTTGCTAAGTGCTACCCCACTTAACCGCAAGGTTGTTAATAATTTATTCCTCTCATAGCTTCGAGGTGTCAAGTGCTACCCCACTTAACCGTAAGGTGGCTAATAATTTATCACTCTTATAGCTTCGAGGTGTTAGGCGCATAGTCCTCACCTAACCGCTGGCCCTTTGAATGAATTCATACATAATTTCCATATAATATTATTATTTTTGCAAATCACATTTTCATTTAACACATATGTAAAATATCTCAAAATATATTCATACGTGTAATCAAAATAGCAGGGCTCAAAAAAACATATATAACATGCTTTTGTAAAATAATACAGGGTCAGTAAGTTAGAACTTACAGTTCAGGCTTATACTCTTAAGATGACTTTCCGCGCCTTTGTATATTTTCTGCATTAATATTGTACCTTCATATTAGCCTGTATTCTTTATTTCTAATTTCTAAGCCTTATTTTAAATCCTAAAAATTCGGGCAGCATAACGCCATGTTTACAATGTCATAAATACAACTTGGGCATCATAACGAAATATTTAAATATTTTAATATTATTTGAGCATCATAACAACATATCTAAAATATCTTAAAATTATTTGGGCATCATAACGACATATCTAAAATATCTTAGTATTGTTTGGACATCACAATGGCATTATTGTAAAATACTTAAAAATATTTTGGCAACACAACGACGCATTTGTAATTTTAAAAGAATGTGATTGAATTTAATATCATTCCGTGAAATATTCAATCACACATTCCCCAACAATTTAGGCATTATATCTGTTGGAAATAATTTTGGATGTTGCACAAAATTTTTGTTGAAATAAAATAATATCAATATGAAAATTCACAATTAAATAAATAATTGTTACACAAATAATTTATTGAAAATATTATTGTTGATGCTAGACCATATTAATCCGAAGTAATAATATTAAAATAAAGTAAGGAAAGATCTCACAATGCTATAGAATCACGCAAGAGCATTGTCCTTAAAAGTTGATTCGTGCCTCCCGGAGTGTATAACTCAGTGTGATCGGATCTCTTGACACGCAACCTCCCAGGATCAGACTATAACGTCTATCTTCATTAAGGACACACTTCCAAGAACGAAGATCAAATAGAACAACCCTTTTATCAAAGTGGATGGGGGACTTCAAAAATATTTTTTGTAGACAAGCTAATATTATAATATATAGCTTTATACCTTGAAAACAAGTGTTTTACAACTCTTTATACCGTATATAAAAGAAAATAAGTGATTGTATGAAACATTTGGTATACCAAATAATATATACTCGTGAATGAGTTCTAAAGGTCATAAAAGAAAATGTTAATGTCATGACCAAAGGTATTAAACATCCAAAACTTTGAAGATTAAAAACCATTAAATGACTAACAGTCATTTTACATTAAAACCTCAAAATATGTTAAAGACCAAGAAATCAATAGCATGTTAAAACGGTCATAGAGAATAAATCGCTTTTAAGAGTTTTAAATGAGCAATGGTCATAACCATTACAACTAAATTTTTCTTTCATAAAACTCTTTAAGATGAAGAAAATAAACGGTCAAAAACACTTTAAGACCAAATTATTAAAATTGATTTTTCTTCTTCATAAAAACTCATAAACATATTAAGAAGCGGTAACAGGTTTTAAATACCTCTAAAAAAATAATGTTTGTAACAAACATATTACAACAATCCCCCACATGTTACAAACACTATAATATAAGGAGATTGAAAGCATGCATCAATGTGGTACTCGAAGGTTTTAACTGCACCTAGGATAAATAAGTAGGAACTTAATGAATCGTGGTAGAGTTAAACTCTTTTAACCAAATTCATAAGTTGACCAAACTTATCACCCACATAACTTTCTCCAAAAAAAATTGTTGGGTTGTTCTATTGCGGGTTGGCGCCTTATATAGACCATGCGCCCCTGGGTTTCATGAGCGCTCTAGAGACCTACCCTAGTCTCATAGGAGGCGGCACCACCTCCACACTCACATAGGTGGCATCCATCAAGAGTGTGTGCAGGGAACACCTCATTCCAACATGTAGGGACTATGGATCCATTAAGAGTTTTTAAACTCATCCTTAATCACTCTGCATCTTGTACTGTCCTACACCATAGGGATGGACTCATCACTATCTTCTCAACAAGATAATGGATAAACATAGAATGACAGTACCTCAACATGATCACTTGTGACTTCGTTTCCCATTAAACCTCATTCATGGGATCTCCAATCACAGAGGTTGGGTATCAATCACAGTGTCATAATTTGGGTATCAGTCATATCCCCCTCGATGCTTTACTCACCAGCCTTCTCACTAGTGGCTTGGTCAAAGAATTTGTAAAATTCCTTTTTCACCTTACACATTCCATGGAACTTATACCGGTCTCAATAAGCTGCCTCACAACATTGTGCACTTTTCTCATTATAGATCTTGCTCATTTCTCGAGCTATGGCAGCCTGTCAATCACAATCAAAACACAAATGGAACTGAATTAGTATATAAAGGCAAATCAATTGATTAATAAACTCCTTAGCCATTCATCTTCAGTTCCTGCCTTCTCCAGGGCAACTAAGTCTGACTCTATAGTAAACTTTGCTATGTAAGTCTGTTTTGAGGACCTCTAAGAGATAGTCCATACAACCAGAGTAAACACATAAAGTCACATATAGACTTTAGCTCATCTGAATCAGAAATTCAGTTAGCATCACAATATCCTTTCAATAAAGGAGAATAATCATAATATGACAAACCAAAATTAATTGTGCCCTTTAAATATCTCAACAATTTAGAGATAGCATCTCAATGCCCAATAATAGGATTATAAGTATACCTACTCAACATGCCAACAACATATGCAATATCAGGGCGTGTACATTTTGTCAAAATATCAAGCTATCAATGAATTGTGCATATTTTTCTTGCAGTACAACATCAGTACCGTGATTCTTTACCAAATATACTTTTGAATCATATGGTGTAGACATAGACGCAAGATCAAAGTGCTCAAATCTTTTAAGCATCTTTTCAACATAATATGTCTGAGATAAAATAATGCAACAATTATCTCTAAGAACTTTAATGTCCAATATAACATTAGTTCTACCAATTTATTTTATATCAAAATTATACGCAAGAGATCTTTTAGCTTAATGCACAATATCAATGCTAGTTTATAAAATAAACAAGCTAGTCACCAATATATATAAACAAATAATGACACATTCATTATTGTAAAAACATGTTATGCATTTACTTGCACTATTAATCAAATATGCATTAGACAATATCACCTTGTCAAACTTTTATGCCATTGTTTAGGAGCCTGCTTTAATCCTACAAGAATTTCACCAATTTGAACACTTGTGTGTTCTTGAACAAGGATTGTAAGTCCCTTGGGCTGCTCCATATAAATCTCTTCACCATTTAGAAAAACAACTTTGACATCCATTTGATGTATAACAAATTTATAAATAGAAGCAATGGCAAATAACATTTTATATATGCAATTATTGTAAACAGATAATAAGTACTAAATAATCATCATTTGGCATTTGCTTATAGCTTTTAGCTATCAAGCTTGCCTTGTACTTATCTATCATATCATCCAGTTTAAGCTTCTTCTTAAACATCTAGTTACAACCAAGTGATTTGGTTGAAGGAGGTAACTCAATGAATTTCAAATATGGTTAGACATAATTTATTCCAATTCATTATTTATAGCCTCTAACCAAAACAAATGTATCAAATAGATTTAATTGCTTCACAATAACATGTTGGATCATCATCAACAATATAAGCAATATAATTATTACCGAAATTCATTTCTTTTCTAGCTCGCTTGCTTCTTCTCAATTCTTACAAATCATCAACGAATTTATTAGAAACAACAGATGAATTATGCAATAACTTTTCCTTATTTTTCAAAGGAAATACATGCTCAAGAAAAACAACATTTTTTAGATTAAATAATAGTATTGTAATCTAAAGCATCACTTTTGATAATAAGTAATCTATAGCATGAACTACTGCAAGCATAACCAATAAATTCACAATCACAAATTCTAGAATCAAGTTTCTTTATTTTAGGCTCAATCAACATAACATTTTCCAAACACCCCCACACTTTGAGGTATTCCAAAATAGACTTGATATCTTTCTAAAAAATTCATAAGAAGTTTTACTAATTTTCTTATGAAGCACTTTATTATAAATGTAACAAGCCGAAAATTGGCTTCCTCCACACATTGGTGGATAGTCCAAAACTAACAATTGTAGCATTCATAATTTATTCTCATTTGCTTGATGTAGTCAAGATTTACATGTATAAATCTATTATACCAAATATTAATGAATAAACCAACTAAAAACAGGAAAATAAATTTCCATTAATAGCACACAAGTGCTATAAGAAATGTGACTTCCATGAGCCAATCGTTCTCTAAGTATGATCTATTGTTTTTTTTTTTCTCAATTGAGAATTTTTCTGAAGCATTGATTTTCTTTTTCTTTTTCTTTTTTCTTTTATATCAATCACCACTTGTGATTCTGTAAGGAACTTCACTAAATAATTGTTACTGCTTGTAACAATTTTTCTAAGTTCTACTAAGATAAAAAAAAATATTTTCAACTTAAGCCACAGTAAATATGCAAAGTATTAGGCTCAACCATATAATAATCAACTATTACTAGCTCTTTATTATAAATACGCCATTGTTATCAATCTTTCGATATGATAAATTCTCAGATGTTAAATGAGCTCTAATAGGAACATCAATCATCACATATATTTTATTCCTAATCAGCATGTTAGGAAAATTGAAAGTTAAATGATATAGATAAAAAATTAATTAGCAAATACTTTTAAAGTATTCATGCTAATCTAGCATTCCATAGCTAACATAAGTGCTAGATGCTATTTTTTTTTTCTCAAATAGATCAATCAACATATACTCAATCAAAGAGCACCTTCATCACTTGCTTTTTTTTTTTTTTCTTTTTTTTTTTTTCATTTTAATAAATGAAATTGTATATCATGTTTAAAAAAATCAAGGCATATAAAACATAATTTAAGAACTCACAGTGGAGCCAACGGTTTTACTCCAAGATCCTCCAAAATAGGCTAAGTCACCACACATCAATTGGGTGTCATGAAAACCAATCAATTGAACATGCACACCATATCTCTTCCTCTTACATGTGCTTACCTACAAGAATATTCAGCAAAATGGTATTCTTTGCACACAATTAGCAATGTTTATTTTATCTTTTACAACATAAGTAATCATTCGCATTTGTTATTATTAATCGATGTGAATGTTCTCCAACAAACTTAGTATAACAAAATAGAAATTGCTAAGTTCTAAAAATCTATAAAAGTCTCAACCTTTATTGCAAGATTCGTGACCTAATACGAAAAGATTATTTGACAAGCAAATTAAATAACTCAAATTTGAGTTCAAATAATCGAAAATTCTTTTTGTCAAAATATTTTCACTTCACATGAAATTAGGCTTTTCTTCTGACAAACAAATCAATTATCAGATAATTTTGCATAACAAAGTCTTTATCTTTTCAACGAATAATTAATATCATCCTTCTTGTATGCAAATTGCATACCACAAACTCTAATAATATTTGACTTCTCATAAGTTCAAATACCATTGTTATCACCCTATTCAAAATATTTGTGCAACCATCAACATAAATCAACCTTTAAGATTGTTAGAAATAATTTTGGATGTTGCACAAAATTTTTGTTGAAATAAAATAATATCAATATGAAAATTCACAATTAAATAAATAATTGTTACACAAATAATTTATTGAAAATATTATTGTTGATGCTAGACCATATTAATCCGAAGTAATGATATTAAAATAAATACAATATAAGAGATTAAAAATAAAGTAAGGAAATATCTCACAATGCTATAGAATCACGTAAGAGCGTTGTCCTTAAAGGTTGATTCGTGCCTCCCGGAGTGTATAACTCAGTGTGATCGGATCTCTTGACACACAACCTCCCAAGATTAGACTATAGCGTCTATCTTCGTTAAGAACACACTTCCAAGAACGAAGATCAAATAGAACAACCCTTTTATCAAAGTGGATGGGGGACTTCAAAAATATTTTTTGTAGACAAGCTAATATTATAATATATAGCTTTATACCTTGAAAACAAGGGTTTTACAACTCTTTATACCGTATATAAAAGAAAATAAGTGATTGTATGAAACATTTGGTATACCAAATAATATATACTCGTGAATGAGTTCTAATGGTCATAAAAGAAAATGTTAATGTCATGACCAAATGTATTAAACATCCAAAACTTTGAAGATTAAAAACCATTAAATGACTAACGGTCATTTTACATTAAAACCTCAAAATATGTTAAAGACCAAGAAATCAATAGCATGTAAAAAGGGTCATAGAGAATAAATCGCTTTTAAGAGTTATAAATGAGCAACGGTCATAACCATTACAACTAAATTTTTCTTTCATAAAACTCTTTAAGATGAAGAAAATAAACGGTCAAAAACACTTTAAGACCAAATTATTAAAATTGATTTTTCTTCTTCATAAAAACTCATAAACATATTAAGAAGCGGTAACAGGTTTTAAATACCTCTAAAAAAATAATGTTTGTAACAAACATATTACAACAATATCAACATAATTTAAATTCTAATAATTAGAATGAACACAAACTAAGGATAAAAGAATTTATACCTAACAATTCCACTTTAAGTAGCTTCAAAGTTTTCTCACTATTCTAAATATTTATCTTTTTCTTCTTTTTTTTTTTTTTACTGCTGCCAATTCGAAAGAGAGAGCTAGAGAAGTGAGTGTGAATTTTTTTAACATGCCAGGGCCGGGTAATTATAGGTAGATTTTTTGGGACACAATCGGTATTTTTGATAAAAAAAAAAAAATTAAACGGTGCTGCTATAGTGTTGTAGCCTGTAGGCGCCGAATTACTGCTTTGTTTTCACACCTGTATTTCCGCTTCAAGCTTCAGCGTTCACGTCTTTCTTCAGCAAACTCAATTGTTTTACAGGTTTCTCGAGTATTCCCTTTTACGCATAGAATTGTTTTTCTTTTCTTCCTCTTTTTAAGTCACGTACAGGTTGACCACTTGACACATCTTACTTTTCTCCTCTTCTTCTTCTTTTTTTCTTCTTTTTTATTTTTTTTATTTTTTTAATTTCTAACGTACATACCCACATTTCTCCCCTCTTTCTTTTTCTTTTTCTTTTTTACATAGTTGTCCCTTTCAAAATTTTCTTATTGTTTTATTTTTAAATTAAAAATCCATTAATTAGTCTTTGTATAACTTAACTTACATACAAATTTCTCACTATTTTAATTAATATATTTTAAATCAAAGCATTTAAATCTTAAATGTTACACTATCCATAATGTGTATCAAAGCCTAGTTCAAACTGTCCACTTCTCAGTTCAATTGAGGATATAAAATTAGACATCAAATATATTTAATCCAATTTAAAACTATTATTTATACTAAGTATTATTAGTCCACCTAATAAACTCCTTGGGTGTTACATATTTTGTTATCAAATAAAACAGATATGTTAACCACTATAATAGCTATTTATGAAAGAGTAATGATTCAATGCCACCTAAAGATACAACTTTTAACCATCTTGCCTATGTGGCAAGGTGGTCCCCCACTACTTTTTGAGTTTTTTTATTTTTTAAAAATAAATTAAGGTGAAGGATTACCTTGCCACATAGGCAAAATGGTAAAAAAATGTATATTTAGGTGGTAGTGAATCATTACTCTTTATGAAATAAACATGGTGAGCTCATTAATATAAGGGAAAAGATTTTTGCATAACAAAATTGCACAATACATGCTCAACACAAGATACACGGGTGGAACCTATGTGAGTGGGACCCACCACATGAGTCTCACCCATGTTTCTTGTGTTGTGTAATTTTGTTGTACACCAATCACAACTCTTAATATAAATAATGAATATAATATTTTTGAAATAGACGAATGATATAACGACACAAATATTCATATTCCTTAGTTTATCCTTTATAAATATAGGCAGAATAACGACATTAGTGTCACTAATGCCTAAAAATAATTTTAGAATTTTGAGCAGCGTAACGACACTTTTATAAAATATTTTTTTTTACTTGGGTATCACAACGGCGTGTTTTATTAATTAAATACACAACTTGAAATATCCTGTTTAAAACACAACTTAAAACATTAGAATACTTTTAAACCCATAAAATTATAAACATTTAAAATATTAATAACTTAAAAATCATGAATTAAGTAACCAAAACTAAATAACAAACTTAACAAACATATCACAATGTAAAGGCACAGAGGATCGGTTGAGAGGTAGAGAAACAGGCTTCTTTCTTTTCTTTATTTTTCTTTTTATGTCCTTTTCTAGAGAGTTCTCTTTTGTCCATTTTCTTTTCTACACTCACCGAACACAGACACAAACACACAGAGTTGTTTATTTTTCTTGTCTCTTTACTAGTTCTTTTCTTTAGGATCCGGAAGATTCTAGAAAAAGGGAGAGAAAACTTACCAAAAAGAGAAATTCTGGAAAGCTCTTCTCTCCTTTTTGTTTTCTTTTTGTTTTCTTTTGCTTTCTTCACAACATGCACACATGGACCAAGAGAGAGAGACCTGAGAGAGAGTTAGAGAAGAGAGAGTGGAAGCTTCTGGTTTGAGCCGTGAGAGAGCAAGGGAGTTCTTTTCTTTTTGGGTTGCTGTTTGAGAGAATGGGCAGCACGGTTTGGTGAGTCATTGTAGATTGGGGGAGCTGCACTTGCATTGAGAGGCTTTGAACGGTTGGTTCAGGTCATTGGTTGAGATTGCTTTGGTTTCATCTCATCTAACGGTTGGACACTACAACTTGGCCAGCAAGCTTGAGTATGTTGCGCTGGCCGGAGGGCGCCCGGGGAGGGGTTGAGTTGTCTAGCAAACTGTTGAAGCCTTATCAAGATAAAAATATCTTATTTATAACTAAATATAAGTTAAGGAAGCTTGCTTCCTAACTATTCGGTTTAAAGTCTTTTATTTTAGTTAGTTTAGTTAGTTTAACTTCTATTATTTAAGACACGGACTAAGTTTCCAATTGAACTAAAAATCATCAATTTATTTTTTTTTTTTTATTATTTTTTTTTTAATAAAAATCAGAAATTCATTAATTCATATTATTGTATATGAATTTTCATCAAATAAATATTTAATCTCATAAATATCTATATTAAAAACTGATGAATATTTATAAAAGAAATATTCATATTATTTTATTATTATTACTAAGTATTTAAATTCTATTTTAAGATATTATATTTTATGTCTTAAAATCTAAGGTGCTACAATAGTCATACATAAAATATGCATAGCAGTTTATGGCATGTACAACATAACTTAATAACGGTTGGTAGGAAAGCTTTACTTACAACTTTTGCTAACACCCGATTTATACCCTTCTAGCATGTGTTCACATTTTTTTGCATTCACTTTATGATCATACGTTAGACTTTAGACTTATTTATAACCCTAAAATATTCCTGAACCCCTAAAGGTCCTCATTTTCCCTTTGAAAACCTAGAGTTGTTTGGCAAAGACAAGTACAAAATAGAGTAGTGGGGTTGTTAATTTTAAAATTAATAAGAAATAATGATGTGATATAAAATAGAAGGAATTTGTATAGAAAAGTCAAATTTTTTTGTATTTTAGTGAATTTTTTATTTGAATAATAATAATAAAATTATTGATGTGATATAAAAAGTGAAAAAAATAGGAATGTTTTGATATGAATTGTTGTTGGAAAAAATGAAAAAGTGAGAAAAAGTGTAATGAATAGTGCTAAGCACTATCCTGTACTGTAACGAAGCTTAACAAACAAGGCCCTTAATTTTCTGTTTCTGGTGCACACCGTTTAAACCACACAATTATCGTTCGAACCAGACATGTTGCGTCAAATGAGACTCAAAGGTCGTTCAGACGGTAAGGTACAGAAACAACACCATAATGTAAAAACTCAATTATTCTTGATTTCTCATGTTTATAACTTGTACATATCACCAAAATATTCTATCCACCTATGTTTAAAGTTTCATGCAAAGCTTAGCCTAAGTTTAGGGTTTAATATAATAAAACTCTACAATAATCAACAAAAATAATATCACAACTATGGAAATACTAATACCACTATACCGAAAACACAATAGCAACTTAACAAAAATGGAGTTCAAAGAGGATGTTGAGATTACCTCGTGTAGCTAGCCTACTCCTTCAAGAACTCCTCTTTGAGTTCCTCTTTCTTTTCCCTAAAAAATCCTTCTCTTTTACACCTTTGGCTCCATTTAGTAATTTCTTTCCTCTCCCCTCCCCTTCTATCATGGGAAGAATATTTTTGTTGAGTAAAAATAAAAAGTGATTGATGTGATATAAAGTAGAAAAATTTATATGAAAAAGTAAAAAAAATTTGTATTATAGTGAGTTTTTTATTTAAATAATAAAAAAAAATTATTGAAGTACTATAAAAAATAAAAAAAGTAAAAAATGTTTTGAGTTGATTTTTTTTTTTTAAAGAGGTGAAAATAAGAAAAGAGAGAGGAAAAGAAATTATTAAACAGGGCTAAAACATGCTTTTCTCTCCCAAACCGAGCCTTGCAATGTTTTTGGACAAGATAAATGGAAAATTTTGCAACTTCTCAACTTTTCAAGCCTCAAAATAGGCAAACCCGCATCTACTGTGCACTACCATTTGAATTGCTTATGATTTCATTCAAACGTGATTACGTCAAATGCATTGAAGCGCGTCAAACCAGTGTCACATTACTCCAAGCATTTGACAACATGTGGAGATGCTCTACTGTTCGAACGGTATATTCCCCATGTTCGATTGAGAAATGACAGCTCGCATTTAAATCTCCTATCAAATCCGTCAACTTCACCCATGATTGAATCTTGGCCGTCGATGCAGTGTCGTTCGAACGTGAATTTGCTTTGTTAGAACGAAAGTGTGTTTTCTTTTGACACGTGGAGATGCTGCGCTTGAACGGTACCACTACCTGTTCAAACGGAAACCCTCTACCCAAATTTTATGAGCCTCAAAGTAAATAGAAATGATTTTCGTACACAAAACTTATAACAACGATACAACAGCCTACGTGAAAAGTGATTTTTTATTATTTTTGTTTTTTCTTTTCTTTTCTTTTGGGTTTGAAAACTGGTTGGAGGGGATTGAAATTTTCATTTCCCCTCCAACGCAGCTCTCGTTCTCTCTCTCTCCAACTACCGTTGCCGCCGCTGGTCTTCCCTTTCCCGGCGCCGCTTCACTGGCGGTCGGTCTCCTCCGTCCGAAACCGCCGCTGGTCTCCCGCTCGCTCGCTCACTCACCGGTCGTGACCGACCCTCTCGGCGGTCGGCTTCTGTCTTGGTGGTCGGCCACCCTCCACCAGGCCATCCTTCACCGGCGTTCTGTTTCCGGCGGATTTGGCGGCCGGATCTGTATCCGTCGACGCTAAAAAAGGTACTCTTCGGCGACGCTCTCTCTGTCTCTCTCTGTGCATCACATTTCCCCTCCTAACGCGTCTCTCTCTGTCTCTTCTCCGGCTGGCAGTCCGTCCTTCTCTGCCGGTCCGCATCTCTCTCTCCACTCGTTCGTTATTCACCGGCGGTAAGATCTGGTTATAACTCTCTCTCTATCTGTCTCCAGCCGTCCTTCACCGGCACCATCTCCACCGGCAAGTGAGACGGAGCTAAGGTTAGGTTTTTCTGAAGTTTTTTTGTTTTGTTTTTTTGTGAAACAGACGTTTGATGAATTTCCTTTTGACATCGTTTAAGGGGTGGGGAACGTCCTCTTCCTTTAAAAAATTAGCAAAACCCATTAAATTGCATATATGAAATTTATCAGTGAGCAAATCTTTTCCAAGAAGAGTGGGATTTACAACCCATTTGAAGACAGCCAAAATTGGAGCAGGCTTGGGCTGAAAAACCTTCCATCTAGAACTGTGGGGTCGGCATCTTCACTCTGTTTGTGTATGTGTGTGTGTGTGTTTTTTTTTTTACTTTATAAAAGATTCTGGTACCAATCTAGTTTATTATGCATTAGTTGGAGGTGATGCTGTGTTTAATTGCATATCTAATTATCTATGTCATTAAATTTTTCATTGTCTGCAATTTTGGGTTTGGAATGCAAATGCGTTAACCGGTTATTTTGTAGTAGTTTTCTATTCCCTGATTGTTGAACAATATTCTGTTATCTTCTGTACAAAGTAATTTCAATTGTCAGATTGTTCATGAAGATGAAGACTTTTGATAATTGTTCTGTTTATATTACTTCTTTGTATGTATGTTTTATATAAGAAGAATGGCTATTTATTTTTCTATTGTTTGATGTTCTCTGTTGTTTGGCTAGGTTGTTATGGCATGAATTCTTTGTTTTTGAAAAAATTGAATTGGCAAAATTCTTTGGTCCATGCTTTACCTATTAGAGAATATTCTGGAAAAAAAAAAAAAAGAAAAAAAAGTCAGTATTCCTGTTTAGGAGTTTCACTAAAGAAATTGTTAAAGAAATTGTTAATGACCCAACTTTAGGAGTTTCACTAAAGAAATTGTTAATACTTCAAACTCTGATTTAGTACAACCTAATTCGGTTTTTATTTTTTTTTTTCTCCCGGGAAATTTCGACCATATGACTATATAGGTTGTACCCCCATTGTAGTTGAGTAATGTTGGGTGCTTCTAGATGTGTTTGTGCATGAGGTCGTGGTTCAAAGTTTTCTAGTATGCATTTGACACTTATACTCTAATTTTCCTGCCTATAATTTTCTTCCTCTTGCATGACAATCTAGCTATGATTTGTCTGCAGATGCTCTGGGATGACAATCTTGACGTCTTCCCCAAAGAGCTCGATACATTTGGAGGGTTAGTGTCTTTATTTCTACCGCCTTGTTTTAATTCTTGCTCAAATTAGCTTTGAAAGAGGTAGTAGTACTAAACCAATTTCATTTTTCAGGTTTCCAGTCTCTGAGCTGCACGTAGTGAAAAAACCTGGCCCCAAGAACAAAGAAACCAGTTACTGATGCTATACTGTCAATTATCCGTCTTCCGATGAAGTCATTACTTCCATGTTGAGACTAATGTAATAGTTAATGATATTTGATGTACATTTTTGTTATCATTGAAGATGGGTGTATATTGATGTATATTTGATGTACATTTTGATGGGCATTTTGATATATATTTGATGTGAATGTATATTTGATGCTGAATGTATATATATTTGTATAGTTAAGTCGCAGAATGTATATTTTATGTACAATTTGATGGGCATTTTGAGCTCTAGTGTATGAATTGAAGGCAAAAATTTTTCCCAAGTTGCGTGGAAGGCATTGCTTGGTATCTTTTAAGTGAATTTGGTTTTGTCCACTGATGCAAAGCCCAGGTTAAAGTGGACTCCAGAACTTCATCAAAGATTTGTTGAAGTTTTGGAGTAAATCAACTTGGAGGGCCAGACAGTGAGTCTAGAAGCTGGTTCCCAAGGGATCAAGATTCTGCAAGAAAGGAAGATGCTGGTGCATTTGGTATCCAGAAAAACCCATAAGAAACTCTTAACTCCATTATGTATCAGCTGATGTGAATGTATATTTGATGCTGAATGTATATATATTTGTATAGTTAAGTCGCAGCTGAATCACAGCAATATGTAGCCAGGATTGGCAAGCATTTTGCCATTTTTGGATTGTACTAACAATTACTGATTTCTATGGGAAAGAAAAAAAAAATTGATATTAGTGGTTCATTTGATTGTTGTGTAATATAAAGGCTGAGTAGTTTTCTGCCATATATTCTGCGTGCAAACACATTGTGGTTGAGAATATTGTACCTGTAGCTTCTAATCATATACTATTTTTATGCATTTTGTTTGAAAAAAGTATTTGTTCGTTATGAAGAGGGTGCTTTTAGAGGTGTATAAATGTCAGTAGGTGGAAGGCCATCATCACTCCAGGAAGCAAAATCAAATAAACGAGGCTTAAGAGCCTTATTAGTTGAAGACACGATTGTGCTCTCTTATTAGTTGTGCGGGCAGGGGTTCAAGAAAACAAGCAAAGGATTACTAGAATTCTAATATTTGTCAAGACAAAGTTATTGTCTGAGGTGCAAAGTTACTGTCTGCAGATCATATTCAAGGGAAAAAGAAAAATACAAGCAAATTAACATATTTGAGCAAATATGAGCAAATTAACATCTCGCCAATTCACTGTTGAAAAACATGAATATTTGTTACATTTTTTCACCCAACAATGCAAGCCACACGGACATGCCTAACCATCAACCAACAACAGAAAGGCTAAAAACCAAACAGCCTAAAACAACAACAAACACACCAAGGTTCTGAACACTCAAACTGCTACAAGCAGCACACCGACAGACTAAACTACAACTTGAGATTCCATCCATGCATAATCTCCAAGTTCTTTTCTTTTTTCTTTTGGTAAAGCATTTCTCTGCAAATAGAGGTCAACAACCAAGCATTATCAAAAAGCAAGAAACAATACAAGTACAAACAAGAACCCTCTTTCCTCTATAGAGTTACAAAATATTTCAAGCGTGGGATATTGGTAAAGTATGCGTTATACAACATTTCCATTTGGTATGCTGCAACTCTAGAGCCAGTTTGGTGCCATCTAGCTTGACATTGGCTTCAAGGATGGGTCATCTGAAACCTTGGCGAGTGAGCGATACTGCAATTTTACAATTTCGGCATAGTCCAATGTCTTGACTACCTACCTGTATAACAAAAGCAAATTCATTTTTTATTATATTAGATTCGAATGAACAATTCACTTGTTTTCTTTCTTTTTGTTTAAGAGATGAAAAAACTTTGTGGTAAGAGAAACTGTTTCTGTTTTAGTGTTACTTAATCTACCTTGGAATTTCCCTTAACTTGTTGCCCTAAGTTAAGGATATTCATTCTTTCACTATATGCATGACCCTGTTTTGGATCATAGATTCCAACTCAATAACTTAATAGATTCAGATAAGTCTTAGATTATTCATTAATTCAAAGACACTATTAGCTCAAATCATGGGTTAAAAATCAACAATCAAAGCAATCCTAGCCTGAGCCAAATACATACTGCTTAATTGAAAGGAAATAAATTTACTCGAGATAATTACCAAAAAAGAAAAAAACTGATGAAAATGATACAAATTAGAAAATTTTAACAGAAAACAAGCTAGAACAAATTTGCATAGAAAAATCTGGGTTCTGAAAGGCTTCCACATCTACAAAATCAGATTTTATTCTTTTTTGTTTTTTTCTGGAACAGACAACAGATTAATACTTTTGTTTTGACAAGGCTACAGAATTGGTTCTAAAAACTAAGGTACAAAAAGTCTCTAACCAAGGGCAGTAAAGACTAAAATGCATATCATAACATACAAGGAACAAGAACTCCATAATATTAATTGACGTTTAAATCCTAGCACAATGAACATTGAAAAGTAGTAAAATAGAAGGCAAATCTATGCATCCAATGCAAAAATTATCAGGAAAATATTTCGCATCCGCAACAGCCATTGAGAAGAAGTGATATCATTTATGCATTCAAAATGAGAATAACTTGTACAGACCCAGATTCACCTGAAATACCCAGATTTTCAACTACCCACAAAGTAAAACCCCCTCCCTTGCAACATGTAGCAAAAGACCTACTGTACCAAAACAAATCTTAGTTTTTTTTTTTTTTTTTTTTTCCCCCCCATAAAACCGAATCAGAACCAAGCAAAATACCAACACCATCCAACAATCAGAACCAGCAAAATCACTAACACCAGTTACAACATCCAACAACAAACAACAGACCGAATTTTTTTCCCCCTCAAACCGAATTAGTATTTTCAAACAATAATTTCAGAGAGAGAAAGAGAGTTACCGGAGGGACAGGGACGACCGGCACCGGAGCGAGCGGGAGAGACAGAGGGCTGCGGGCGGCGGTTTCCGACGGACGGAGCAGGCAGATCCGGCCAGAGAGAGAGAGAGAGAGAGGTGCGTAGGAGGCAGATCTGGCCAGAGAGAGAGAGGGGCTGCGGGCGGCGGTTTCCGATGGACAGAGCAGGCAGATCCGGCCAGAGAGAGAGAGAGAGGTGCGTAGGAGGCAGATCCGGCCAGAGAGAGAGAGAGGGGCTGCGGGCGGCGGTCTCCGACGGACGGAGGAGGATAACTCCGGTGAAGGACCGGAGAGGGACGCCGGACGCCGGATTTAGGATGGGGACTGTACGGAGAGAATTCAGAGAGAGAGAGGGCGGTGTGTTGGGGGGAAATGAAATTTCATTTCCCCTCCAACCGGTTTTGACGGAAAAAAAAATATGAAAAAAACGTTTAAACCCACTTTCCACGTAAGCCTGTTGTATCGTTGTTGTAAGTTTTGTGTACGAGAATCATTTCTCCAAAGTAAATAAACTGACTTGTAATTGACTTGACACCTTAACGGTGTACAAGCAGTTCCAAATGGTGATTATTGGCTAAAACTACTAATCATAACCGTCTCCGCCTAAGCAGTTAGTAGTTATTAGGTATATAATCGGCGGTTGAAAAACCGCTTTTCAAGTTAGGTTTTGGGACGGTTTTTGTGTAGGTTTTAATTTTTTCAAAAAAGAATTTAATAATTTTTGGACCTTTTGCCTTTTGGTATAAAATTAACAAATCTAAATACAAATCCAAAATATTTATTAAAAAAAGAATATAAATCCAAAACACAAACAAATCCAAAACCAAAACATTACAAATCCAAATCCAAAACCAAAAAATTACAAATCCAAATAACCGCATACTCCAAAACATTACAAATCCAAATAACCAAATACAAACAAATTCAAAACAAAAAAATTACAAATCCAAATAACCAAATACAAATCTGTAATACCCTATATTTTAAGATATTAAATAAAATATCTTAAAATATGATTTAAGGCATAATAATAGGAATAACATACATATGAATATTTGTGGAATAAATATTCATCTAGATAGGTATAAATATTTAAGAGATTAAATATTTATTAGAAATATATGTATAAGTGTATAGGAGTTAAAATGGATTTGAATTAAACTAAGTCTAAATCGATCGATCAATATTAAAATCGATCGAGCGATTGATTAATGTCTTAAAATAGATTGAAAAATTAAATGACTTCTAATATAAACAAGTGTGTGTGATAGTGTGCAACAAAATATCAAAATGCTGAAATAAATAAGACATATATTTTTGTTGATGAAGTGGAAACTCAATTAAGAGAAAAACCACTCTGGGGTAGCCAAACCCAGGATATCCACTATTCAGAAGACAAGACTAGTTACAAAGTAGTAGCACTCACATACCCCTGATGCAGTGGTCGTACTTTGAATTCTAACGTGTAACCCAACACGAACGACTCCCAACCAAGTCTCCTACTTGAAGGGGTCTTCAATGGAATCTTTTACCCTATGGCCAACCCCTAAGATAGACTTCAGATCAGCGCAGCAACAGCGCACAACGGCAACGGCTTGAGAGAGACTGACTCAGCACAATAACTCTAAAATATAATTCTCTAAGCACTAAGGAATTCAATACCGAATTCTTGCATCCGAATGGTTGCAGCGATCTTCCCATATCTGTATTTTGGAAAAAAATCTCATAGCTGGTCGAACACTGAGTGTCGTCCGAACGTGCTGCTGAAACGACCGGACGGATGCAAGCTGGAGCAGTTCAAAGCTTCTCGACACAGAGGATGGTCCGGATGGAAATTTCTTGTCGTTCGGACGGATGATGCTTTGGACAGTTAGGCGTTTGGACAGTATATCACGTCATCCGGACAGCTGCAAGGGATCCGATTTCTCTAACTTGTAGACCGTGTAGAATCTTCTAAAAGAACTCTGAATAGCTGAATCCCTGTTTAAATGCATCATTACATAGAAGTGATTTTATCCAAAAGAATGTAGCCAATTACAAACTAACATAGATCGTGTGATTAAGGAATTGAACCCTTATTAGAAGCCGAAATCGATCGAGCGATTTAGTTATGTATGTGCTGAAACGGGTGAAAATTTGGCTAAGTATAATAGATCGATCGATTATTTTATAGTGTAAAAAATAGATCGATCGACCTACTATTCAAGTAGATCGATCGACATAAAAATCGATCGATCTACATACTGTTCAAGTAAATCAATCGACTTAGAAATCAGTAGATCGACTTTCTGCAGAAAACAGATTCATGCACCGAATCACCTGAGATTTGATTTTTATTACCAAATCTTCGTCCCAATCGTTGGATACAATCGTTTTGGGTTGATCTGGGCCGCCACTATATAAGGAACCCATTCCCTTCCTTCAATTACACATCTCCTCTCTCTTTCTCTCTTTGTTTTTTGTTTTGCAGAAGCTCTGTACATTAAGTATGTTGAATTCCATCATGTGGGAACATCTAGACACACCACTTTCTTACTTTGAATATCTAGTTGTTCTATACATCTCTTAAACCTTGCCATCCTCGCCGGTGAAGACCTTACAAACATTACTGCATTTCTAACATTACAAATAGAGTCCTCTAACTCTTTCAAACCATCATTTACTACAAGATTCAAAATATGAGCAGCACACCGCATGTGAAGAAACTCTCCCCCCAAAATAGTTGAACTCTTTTCCTTAATCCTCCTTCTCACATAATCAATACCTACATCATTAGATGAGGCATTATCAATCGTAATTGTAAGGATACTATGAATCCCCCAATCTTTCATTGTACTCTCCAACACTCTTCCAATGGTGTTACCCTTATGAATGGGAACTAGGCAAAACTTCAAGATTTTCTTATGCAATACCCAATCACAATCTATAAAATGAGTGGTAAGACACATGTAATTCAAATTTTGTATGGATGTGCATGTATCAGTAGTGAAGCAAATCCTTTGACCGCTCATCAAAGCCTTCAACTAAAGCTTCTCTTCCCTGTATAATTTCAAACAATCTCTTTGTATAGTAACACGACTAGGCACATTGAACCTAGGTTCCAATCCATTAACAAATAATTTAAATCCCTCAGTCTCTACATGACTAAAAGGCAACTCACATAAGATGAAATACTGAACAAGCAAACGCCTTACACGGACTGGATCATACTTCACAAAACATATTTGGGGGCTACTAGTGCCTTCTACTACCTTCTTAAATGACATCTGCAACAAAGTTTGATTTTTGGTGAGTTTTGGTTTACTGAGTGGAGAGTTGGCATAGTTAGAGGTGAGGTGGGTCATCATGGGTGAAGTGCCTTGTCTTTGATGGTGACACCCTATCAATCTGTTGCAATAATTGCACATAGCTTTAGGGTTCTCCCTATCAACTGGTTCCACTTTTTTAAAGTGGTCCCATACAACAGACTGATTAACTTGTGGTTTTTTGGCTTGTTTATGTTGTGTAAGTATTTGACTATTTATGGAGGAAGGTGTTTCGGGACTATCCTCATCCATAAGAATAGGGGCAGGGCTACCCACGAGAGTCGTACTAGTATCAATTGTACCAATATGAATGTCCTCCATCTGTTATTAAATAAATGATAAATTATATGATTAGAAAAAATGATAAATTATATGGCAAACTTGCAAAGTCACAAGACTCACAACCACACAAATAGTCAAAGAGAAGAGAGACCTTTAAAGCAATTCTTTATCAATCAACCACACAAACTAATGTCAAAAAAGCTACAACAATTATCAATATCTATTACCAGAATAATATTTTTAAGAAATGTCAAATAATTAATCAAACTAGGCATATATCTATAGAAAATGACTCCACCCACAGAAACAAGGATGAGTGAGAACATAATAACTAATAAGCATGCATGAAGAACCTGCCCTATTTAGTAATGACTCACAAGTAAATTAAAAGCTATTCAAAATCCTACAGCATACAAAGAAACAAACTGCAGATGACATTCCAACTGAATTAACTATTGGTGTAGTCCAGAGATAGGAAATTTCTTGATTAATATTATTTCTTGATTTCATCACAAATTCATACTGAAAGGGAACTTTTGCAAAGGGGTAACGCCCCGCCTTTTACAAAAATGCATAAGTGAAAATTTCAAATTTTCACGTGACATTACAACATCATCAGAGTTGAAATTTGGCAACAGAATGTATTTTTTTTTCTTAAAGACTTAGGAATATAACACATCAAAGCTGACTGAAACATACATACCCTAAGAAATATAGGGAAAACCTACTAAAACATACATACCCTAAGAAATACAAACGCAAGTATTTGCAAAGAAATACAACTAGCTATATAAACATAGAAACCCTCAAGCTAGCATAATCCATTTCTTATCTTTAGAACCTGCACCATTAAGTATGCGACTGTGGATTCTTCCACAATCTCATACTTTGATCGAGTCAACCGTTTTCAATAATATGATACTTATCAATTTATTTATTTAAAGAAAAATACACAATGTACGGTATAACTTTATATCTATACATATATGCAATTCATGGTCTATGATCGAGAGTCATAGTCATAGATTGAATATATATATATATATATATATATATATATATATATATATATATATATATATATATATATATATATATATATATATATACACGTCACGGAGCCTAAGGTTCCACTGGAAGCCTACGGTTCTAGCTTTGTTAATAATCAGTTTATTTAAAACATCAAAATATGCAAATTTCACATGTGCAAACAATTAAATAAATCCATAAATACGATATTATGAAAACTAACTGGCATCACTCCTAGTAAGTATTTTAGAAATACTTATAGCCCTTTGGTGCAGTTCTTAGTTTATCATCTACAATAGATACGTATATGTGATAGTTTATTAGTACAAAATTGCTAAGAAACCATTTTAATACTTTAACATTTATGACTTCTAAACCAACTTAACTTAAATTCCTAATATGGTCTAGACATAATGACGACATATACAATAGACTGATTCACATGTCCACATATTTTATGCGAGCATTATTACGACATTTATAAATTAACGTAAAAAAAATCTATACATTAAAATAGACATTATAATAGCATTAATATGCCTAAAAAGTATAATATCCTTTTTATAAAAATTGAAATGCCAGTTCTATTAATATAATTAATAGTCATAGTATTTTGTAAAACATGTGAATGGCATAATGACTTTATCATGAAATAATCTTTATTTTATCATGTTATAAAGTTGGGCAGAGTAACAACATGATTATATTAAATGCCTAATAGTTTTTTGGAGCATTTGGGCAGCATATATTTATTTTTACTCGACCATCACAACGACGTGTTTTATAAATTAAATACGCATCTTGAAATACCATGTTTAAAACACAACTTTAAAACATTAGAATACTTTAAAAATATTTAATAACTTATAAAATCATAAGAATTAAACTATGCTTAGAGACTTATCAAAATATCCCAAACTTGATATTTTTAAGAAAGGCTCCAAGTGTTCCTAGTAGGACCAGCCGAGAGAGAGAGAGAGAGAGAGAGAGAGAGAGAGAGAGATCTTTTTATACTTTTTCCTATTATTTCCTTTTATGCCATTCTCTAGAGACTTCTTGCTTTTATTTTTGTTCATTTTCTTCTTTTTATTCTGTAACCACCGAACACACACACACACAAGACTTATTCTTTTCTTTTTGTCTTTTCCTTTTTATGTTTTCCTCTTTTCTTTTTGTTGACTGAGAGAGAAGGGGAAGACCTTCTAGAGTATTCTCCTCCTCTCTTCTCTTTATCTTTTACACACACACTCCGAGAAAGGAAACAGAGAAAAAAGAGAGACACGAGAGAGCTTACCCACGGTAAAGGACATTCAGTAAAGAAGGGAAGGCTTGGAGCTTTCTTTTAGTTTAATAGGAAGAAGGGCTACTAGACAACAACAGATGGCCGAACAGGGAGGGTGTTATGGGACCGTAGCGGTGCACTTGGAGAGGACCACACCGAAGCACATGTAGCTTGGGCAACGTGTGAGAAGGAATTAGATGCAGACTTGGGAACAACAAGAGAAGTGTTCAAAGTGAAAAAGAAGTCTTGCGTTGACATCCAGGAAGAAATCTAGTAGAGATAAATGTCTTATTAGTTCTATTATGTTTTATTGTTTTATTATGTTTTGTTGTTTAGTAGGACTTGGACTCTTAGCTCCTAAAGCAGACTCCCTGTAGGACTTGGTCTATTAGCTTTTAAAGTTAGATTCCAGTGTGTGATAATAAAAGTAGGATTAGAACTACCTCTCCGTTCCGGTCATGTAATCCCAATTCGTCTACAATTCGTCCATGTATCCATCTATATAAGGAGGAACATTCTTTAATAAAAGTATAAAAAGTTTATTAGTTAAATTCAGCTCTTGTAGTTGATTGGGAGGCAGGGTACCTCGAATACCCAATTTATCTGTCACCATAGGTAAACTCAAGAAAATTTATCTGTCACCATAGGTAAACTCAAGAAAATTGATCCTACAGCTTTGCCTAACACATTCTGCATCCACATCAATACGAGCCCATAACAACTTGGTATCAGAGCTAGGTTGCGACATGACAGACCAAAGAATGGACCGTTTAGAAAAGAGATGAGTACTCTCAGTGCTAGCCAACAACTTATGGAGGACAGAATTATCAAAAGAATGGACGAGATGGGGGCTGCTATTCAGAATCTATATCATAACTCTAACTCGGAAGAAGGGAGTTCTAAAAACAAAGGCCCGAAAGGCTTTTTTGGTGATTCAGAAATAGGGACTGCTGCGCCAAAGCTTGCCAAGCTTAACTTCCCATGGTATGACGGATCTGAAGACCCCACCAGTTGGGTATGTAAGGCAGAGCAATTCTTTGATTTCCAAAATACGGAAGAGGAAGACAAAGTGCGACTAGCAGCCTACCACCTGGAAAGCGAAGCTCAGCTATGGTCTCTGTCAGTTTGTAATTGGCCACATTCTGTTGGACAAAATCACTTCTTTGTAAAGATGCTTTTCAATAGTGATTCTGCTATTCAAAAGTATTTCCAGAAGATTCTGCACAGTCTGCAAGTCAGAAAATTCGGTTCCCTGCCAGCCGTCTGGACGACATGTCATACCGTCTGGACGCCCATCAGACTAAAGCATCATCCGTCCGAACGACGTGGATTCCCTTCCAGACCTTCCTCTGTGTCGAGAAGCTTCGAACTGCTGCAACTTGCTTCTGTTTGGACATTTCAGCAGCCAGTCCGGACGACTCTCAGTGTTCGATCAAGCTTTAGGATTTCTTTCCAAAACATAAATATGGGAAGATTGCTGCAACCGTTCGAACGACGTGGATTCCCGTTCGGACGCGCTCATCCATAAGACAAGTATCGCAATTCAAATCCAGACGTCCGGACTGGTTGGCTTTCGGACGCCTGAGCATCAGATATGGAAATTGTGTGCATTAGATCAGCCGTCCAGACGATCATCCTCCTGGTCCGGACGCGCGAAGCCTCTATATGGAAATTACTTGCAGTGAACGTGCAACTGTCCGGACGACAGGGCAACAGACGCGGCTCTCAAAAAGGAAAGATTTTCAACGAAATTTTTGAAATTTCGGTCGCACAGTTGTCCGTCTGGACGGCCTATGACCACCATCCGGACGGAGCCCAGTTTTATCAAGCCAGACGCTCATTTGAACTATTAGCCTATAAATAGAGGCCCCTAGGCTTGAGAACTGCATGAATTCGGTATTGAATTCCACTAGTGCTTAGAGAGCTATATTGTGAGTCCGTTAAGCTAAGTTGATCTCTCTGAAGCCATTGTTGTGTGTGTTGTTATTGCGCTTAAACTGAAGTCTATCTTAGGGGTTGGCCCTAAGGTAAAGGATTCCATTAAAGACCCCTTTAGGTAGAAGACCTGGTTCGGAGGCGTTCGTGTTGGGTTACATGTTAGAGAGTAAGGTACGACCACTGCATCAGGGGTATGTGAGTGCTACTACTTTGTATCTAGTCTTGTCTTCTGAATAGTGGATATCCTGGGTTTGGCTGCCCTGGAGTGTTTTTTCTCATATCTAGTTTTTCACTTCGTTAACAAAAATTCTTGTGTTATTTATTTTTCGCATTGTTATTTTGTTAACACTTTGTGCACACACACACACACACTTAGAAGTCAATTTCAATTTTTCATTTGGTATCAAAGCTTGGTACACTCTGTTAAGATTCAATTCTTGAGTGTTATTTTTGACTTCTATCTGTTAACATGTCTCAAACTCTTAATGTTGTTCCTGCCTTTGACAGTACGAACTATGGCTATTGGAAGGCACGTATGCGGTTCTTTTTAAAATCTATTGACTGTTGGAGTATTGTTGAAACTAGTTGGACTAAACCAGCGGATACAACACTCGAACTAGTCCCTCAGAAGAACGCACGACTTTCAAATGATAAAGCTCTCCATGCTCTATGTCAAGCACTTTCACCGTCTGAATTTGCAAAAATTTCAAACTGTGTGTAACGCCCCCAAACCGGATAAGGTTAGGGTCGTCCATACGCAAACTCAGAGGCACAAAAATCATAAGGCCTGCCAAGCTTTAAACTAGGATGCACAATTTCTAAAGCGAACAAAAATGGTCAAATTCATAAACTTCATTTCAAGCGAAAACGATTATCAAAATAACAGTTAAGCCTGACAACATAGATAAAAGCCCGAAGGCATAAGTTCGTGCAAATGCACTAGAGACAACAAAAGAGACATGCAATGCTCCTACTGCTAGCCTAAATTCCCAAATTTCCGGCCGCCTAGGTCTCACTACTCAAAACCTGAAAAACAAAACAAAATAAGGGTGAGCGAGAAATGCTCAGTAAGGAAATCCTCAACCATAAAACAGTTGAGTTAAATTCTTTTCTTTAAACATCTCAAAACAATTTATTTTCTGACGCAGTTCAAAGCATAATTATCATTTATCACTATTTATACAAGATAACCTGCTTATTATCCTCTGTGAATTTTTGTCGATAACTCTGGGGCCAAAATAGTCTCCTCCATACACGTGCCCTTATCTCAAAAATTTCTCCTTTATTTATCTAATAAAACTTCCTCATTCTTTTTCTTGTATATCTAGGGGCAACGTGTTGGAGGGTTTTACAATTTTACGCTTCTCTTTTCGTCACTTCTAAAAGGGGTAATTTCTCATCTCGAGTAAAATAATAAATTCTCTAAAATTGCAAAGTCCTTTAGAACCGAGGTTTTTCTTAAAATCACTACTTTCAAAATATCATTTTCACTAAATAACTTTCATATCAAAACCAATTTAAGACAAATCCTTCATGCAAACAAAATAAGTTGAGATACAGAACAAGAACAATCAAATCGCAATTATACAAATAAAGGAATAATTAAAGTAATACAACATAAACAATTTGAGAAGGGGTAGAGGGTCCCTTACATCTCTGAACGCAGCTACTAAAATTATCTGGCTGCTAGCTAATCACCTGAGTACAGGTTCAAACGATCCATTAGCATAAGCTCGCTACTAAACAACGTACTAACATATCTACAGCTTGGTTTGCTAGCATATTGAGAATGGTTTCCAAAATATATGTATAACAACCTTAACAAAATAATATTAGACCATTAAATAGGTAACACATATATATTATTAGAGTCATGAAATTCGAAGAAATTTGGTGAGGTTAATCAATTCAGAAAATAGGTTATAGAGAGAAAAGAAATAAAAGTAAAAGAAATAACTAACAATTTCCAACACATTATGGTTATGCAAGGGAAAAGTAAAACTTTTAATAAATATTGGGTGTCAACTTTTACTGTACAACATGGTGAAAGAAGGAATAAATTAGATAGACACATGAAAGAATTTTGGAAATCCACAAGCCAAGGCTAAAGGCAAAAGAAAAGAAATAAAAAAAAAAATTAAAAGCTTTAGGAAGGAAAGCTGAACAGTCATAGCAGGAGATAAAATGGCTACAACACAAGCAACAAATCTGAGCAATTCTGGTTCAGATAGAAGAACAGGGGAAAAATTTGTGCAATAAGGGTCTTAAGTACCTCATGGAAAGAGAGATAATAAAGAGACAAAAAATATGGAAAGCAAAAGTCAAGGTGCATGAAAAGGTGGGTGGGCCTTTCTCGTACAACAAGAAGAGAAGAGAAAAAATCAAGCAACAAAAGACCAAGGGTCCCACGTTGAACAAGGGAATGGGGAAATTTAATTGAAGAAAAGTAAAACCCATGGAGATAGTGTGAACGGCTGGAGCAAGAAGGAAAGAAAGGGAAAAAAGAAAAAAGAAAAAAAAAGGAAATAAACAACATGCAAAGACGGGAATGACCTGACAAGGAAATCCCATAAATAATAGATAAGAAGAATATGGAAAAAGCAGGTTGGAGGCCAGATTCTTGAAGGAAGAAACATCATCAACAACAAATAAAATAATGAAGAGCTACCAAAAGGACACAGTTCGTAGTGGAGAAACGAAATAAACAATAGAAAAATATAGGAAACACAGCCCATAACAGGTACAAGAAGTAAAAAAAATAAGAAAACTCCACTGAAGCACAAGTGTACCGGTACAGGTTGAAACAAGAAGATAAAGTTAGTGAGTAGTAACAAAACCACATGCTGGAAATGTACGACTAGTCAAGATTATTTGAAAGAAAAGTGAGGAAGAAGGTACAAGGAGCTTACCTGCAGTGGTCCCCAACAGAGAGAGTGAGAGAGAGTCAAAGGAAATGCTTGTGTGAAAAAGGGTGAGGCGGCAGATTGTAAAAGAAAAGAAAAAAGAGGGCTGACTTAAGGACAAATTTATAGGGTTAGGGTTTGGGTATAAATATTAATATAATATTAATAAAAGTAAAAGCATTTACAGATTTACTTAAAAAAAATACAAAACTGATTATCTGATAAAATTTTAATTTAATATATATATTTTAAACCATTCTCATTGCTAGACCAATCCACTATGCCTAGTTTCTCACTCAAGGAAAATACTATTCTATCCCCTTAAAGAGGTCAAGGATATTACATTGTGAATGTGCTCAAGAAGCGTGGCAAATCTTGGAAACAACATATGAAGGCATTAAACTTGTAAAATTTGCCAAACTTCAAATGTTGATTTCCAGATTTGAAGAAATTAAGATGTTGGAAGAAGAGACATTTGGAGAGTTTTACTCCAAGATGAGTGACCTGAGAAACTCCATGGTGAGTCTTGGGAAGCCTGTCTCGGATGTAAAACTCATCCGAAAGATTCTAAGATCTTTGCCTGAGCGTTTCAGAATCAAGGTGACTACTATTGAAGAGAGCAAAGATCTTGAAGAAATGAAGATTGAAGAGTTGGTGGGATCTCTTCAAACTTATGAGCTGTCCCTGCCCCCGGTCAAGAAGCTGAAGACCATTGCCCTGAAGGCTTCCAAGAAAAAGGTAGAAGCCTCATTTGGAGATGACTCTGAGGAGGAAGAAAAAGCTGTGGCTAGGTTAGCCAAAAATTTCAGAAGACTAATGAGAGATGACCGATTCAAGAAGAAGTTTTCTGAAAAGATGAAGAAAGCTCCCAGAGAAGCTAAACCTGAGGAAGAAAAATAAAAAGGATCCTAGAGGTCCAAGATGTTTTGAATGCTCAGGATTTGGGCACATACGGGCTGATTGTGAAAACCTCAAGAAGGGTAAGGGGAAGGCTTACAATGTGACTCTCAGTGATGAGTCAGAAGAAGCAGCTCCTGGGTCTGAAAATTTTTTAGCCTTTGTGGCTCCACTTGTTGAAGAAGAGGACTCTTATTACTCGGAGCATAGTGATAATGGGAAAGAACTCAAGGAGGTGTACAAAACTCTCTATGTAGAGTATGAAAAGCTGAGGGAAGGACGTAAGCAGCACCTTCATGATCTGAACAGTTTGCAGACTGAGAATAGTTCATTGCTGCTCAGAATACAAGAGCTCGAGGAAAAGCTACTAGAGACGCAGCTTCAATTAGAAAGAGTCACTGATGAAAAACTGACTCGCATGTTGTCCATTCAGAAGAGCCCAACTGACAAGACTGGTCTCGGGTATGTAGCTCCTCCCACTGACACTCCCTCTACTTCCAAGACTGTATTTGTGAAACCTGCAGTCCCAGAGCCTCCCCCCATTGCCGAAGATAAAGGGAAGGACAAGATTAGTGATGATGTTCCAGGCACTCAGAAGTCTCATTCCATAAGAAGATCTCTTATATGCCACCACTACGGTCTGAGTGTTCATGTCCGACCCCAGTGCTCCCTCCTTAAAGCACAAAAGGCGAAGGCCAAGAAAGAAGTGCCTAGACAAGCTAATCATGGCACTAGACCTCTGACCCAGCATCAGACTCCATGGTATCAGGCACCTTACCAAGTTCCGTGAAGGCAAGCACCAAGGCATCAAGCTCCTCAATATCAAGCTCCTCAATATCAAGCCCCTTCGTCTCATGCACCTTGGCTCCAGGCATCTCAGCATCAGCGACCTCAACAGCAATTTGTACCTGCCAATCACAGTGGCAAAACCAAGATAAAATCCAAGCACTCTAAAAGGTCGCAGAAGGTGGAAGAGGATCAATACTATAGTGAGCCACCTATTTGGATGCAGAGCATGATGGAGTGGATGGGTCAGCAGATGAAGTCCTGCCAGCAACCACCCACTGGAAGGCAGGCTTGGGTTAAGAAAAGAATAACCCCATGAGGGGGAATGGACCCACCTAGCAGGAGAAGGTGTTCATGCCTAGGATTTGGTTCCTAATCCTAAGGCATAAGGTTTGATTGAGCGACCGCTTTTCTGTATTGGCATCATCGAGCTTACACAGGTTTGATCTTGCCTTGCATATGATGTTATTTCCATATTACAATTTTTAATAATAATAAAAAAAGAGGAGAAATTGCAGGAAACTTTTCCTTTTCTTGGCATATTAGATATTGCATGTGTTTTCACCTGATATCTCAATTCATTATGCATTAATCTACTTTGCTTAGATATGATTGAGAGTTTATGACTATATCTGCCAAGTGATTTTCCTGTATATGCAATAGTTGGATAGCTTCTTTCCTTATGCGATGAAAATGTACACTATCCAAGACTCCCCTAAAGGTACATCTTTCCTTCTTTGACTTTTTGTTTCTAGAAATTCTGAACAAGAGAAGAGGCTTTTGATAAGATGGCCAAATTGACCAAATGCTAGTTGAACCTAGAACCTAAAAATTCTAGTACTCTCTCTAGGTTGCAGGATTAAAAGAATCAAGCAGTAATTCTTCAGTCTTCTGTGCCATATGCTTACACTCACTGCTTCTATGTTGAAATAAGCCTTGTCCTTCATGGTGCAAGTAAAATTTTACCTTGTCCTTCATGGTACAAGTAAAACAATTGGATGTTGCATCTTAGGGGGAGTGTATTAGATGAGGGTGGCTAGGCCCTAGTAATTTATAATGTTTGACTTTTGACTAATCTTTCATTGATTTTCTCTATTGTTTAGAAAACCTGGTTGCTCTTTGTCATATCAGTGATAGTCATACCTTATGGGAAAAGTCTTCACACACACACACACACACACACATTGCATGAGTTAAGTTGCCTATTTAAATTTCCTGTCTATGGGAAAATTTTTGTGCTGATTGAAATCTAAACTCTCTCTTATATCTCTGCTTAGTTTTGAGATGCTATTTGATTGTGTTATCAGTTGATTATACATGTGTGTTCTGCAGCTGACCTTAGGAAAATTAATTTCTGCAAATTTTCCTCAGTTTTCTGCATTTTCAATGTGAAGCGTCTGGACGGCCACTCTTTGCGTCCGGACGGGTGTAGATCAGATGGCCGGACGGTACTCCTGTACGTCAGGATGCGTGCGGCTCAGACGGCCGAACGGTAAGGTTAGACGTCCGGACGCGCGCGACCTGTCCACATGTTTTCGAGGTAGCGCGCATCCCGACGGTGTTAATAAGCCATCTGGATGGGGACCCCACAGGCTCTATAAATCCCCTGGCCGCTGCATTTTCACCTTACCCCACCAAAAATCTCTTTTGGCTTCTAGTGAGTGATTTCTCGCGAGTTTTTGGCATTATCTCGCCCTTTCTTGTCTTTTTGTGACTCTCATTCCAGGTATTTTTCTAGCCGATTTCTTTTCAGTTTATTTTTTAAACTGTTAGAATTTTGATTATTTTAGGAATGTTGTTGAGATTACAACATGCATAGTTGTGACATCTATTGTGTTGGGAGTCTTGGTTTGGTATTTTTGTGGACTGTACTTTCTGCCGTTATAATGCCGAATTTTCTCTGTAAACTGACAAGATCATTTCTTTTGGATTATTTTTTTGGCAAATCTTGTTGGTCTCTTTTGTAGAATCATGTCTGCAGGCAGTCCACGGTGCAGAGTTCGCCAGAGGACAGGGGGAGATAGAGCAGCCCTCAGAGCTAAGATCATGGACCGACCTGCTATTGCTGAGAGAAATGTGGTTCGTTTTGACATCATGGTGGTTCCTCTAGACAGTATCCATGACACTATCTAGACATATCATTGGGGATATCTTCACAGCTACGCCTATGTTGTGTACACCAGGCTAGTGAGACTTTTCTATGTCAACCTAGAGGTGGTGCAGGACGATGACCGCGGATTGGTGCTTCAGTCCACTGTTGGCGGGCATATTATCACTGTTGATCCCCAGATCATCAGTCAATTCATAGGAGTTCCTGTTCTCCAATTGTCTGCGAGTCCTTACAATGAGGTGGTACTGCCTCCGTCTATGGATGATCTCCGAGAGTTTTTCCACGTAGTTCCACATGGAGAGGAGCGCGCCACCACCATCAGGATCGGTGCCTTATCCGCCCCTCACCGCATGCTGGCCAAGATTGTTCAGCACAACCTATGGCCAGTTGTTAGGCGCAATGACCTGATTCTGAAGAGGGCCCAGTTCGTCTATGCCATTCATCTTCGCTCGCCCTTCTGCCTGTGAAAGCATATTTTGGGCGTTATTTTGGAGGCCCGTGATGAGAGCAATACCGGTCTTCCTATCGGCTGCCTGCTCACATAGATTATACTACAGTCAAGCATAAGTATTGCTGGCGAGCCAAAGATGAAGATCCAGGATCCACTCAGCAAGCAGACGCTGATGAAGTCAAATGCTCAGCTGCGGAGAGATGATCCGG
Organism: Alnus glutinosa; assembly: GCF_958979055.1. NCBI lineage: Eukaryota > Viridiplantae > Streptophyta > Magnoliopsida > Fagales > Betulaceae > Alnus > Alnus glutinosa. The sequence continues at coordinate 18,395,224 of NC_084898.1, read as the reverse complement.
ATGACAATGATGTGCCCTCACCTCCTCCTATTCTTGTAGGCATACCGAGTGTGGCTTCCTCTTCCCAGATTGCACCGCCACCTCAGCCGGATGTCAGCTATTCTCAGATTATGGAGGCTCTGGCAGCTATCCAAGGGGCATGAGTTCCATGCAGCTATCTATGTCATCCATGCAGCAGTCCATCTCTACCACGCAGCAGGAGGTTCACTCCATTAACCTCCGGGTAGAGCAGAACCAGCTGGACCTCTGGGAGTGCCTCAAGTTCCACCATCCTCCCAGTAGTGACGACGAGGATGATGCACCGATGGCCGAGGATGCTTGAGTTTCTTTTTGTTTTGTCATTGTCTTATTTGTTTTTGAGACATTTTTGTTATATTTTGCTACTTTTGTGAACTCCTAGATTATATTACTCTGTTTACCCTGATCCTTCTGAGACCGTTAAGGGGAGTAATTTTTATGTGTTTGGCTTTTATTACTCTGTTTTACCCTTTGTCCCTTTGTGACAAAAATGGGGAGTAATTTTTATTTTTGGATTGTGATTGTATTTTTAACCGGTCAAGTGATTTTTGTCCCAGAATGGCCAAAGGGGGAGTTTGTCAATTTGTAATTGGCCACATTCTGTTGGACAAAATTACTTCTTTGTAAAGATGCTTTTCAACAGGGACTCTGCTATTCAGAAGTATTTCCAGAAGATTCTGCACAGTCTGCAAGTCAGAAAATTTGGTTCCCTGCCAGTCGTCCGGACGACGTGTCATACCGTCCAGACGCTTAGCTGTCCAAAGCACCATCCGTTCGGACGACGTGTCATACCGTCCGGATGCCCATCAGACTAAAGCATCATCAATCCGTACGACGTGGATTCCTGTCCGGACCTTCCTCTGTGTCAAGAAGCTTCGAACTTCTCTAGCTTGCATCTGTCAAGATGTTTCAGCAGCCCGTCCGGACGACTCTCAGTGTTCGATCAAGCTTCAAGATTTCTTTCCAAAACACAGATATGGGAAGATTGCTACAGCAGTCCGGACGACGTGGATTCTCGTCCAGACGCGCTCATCCATAAGGCAAGTATCGCAATTCAAATCCAGACGTCCGGATGCCAGTCAGCATGGTCCGGGCGCGCGAGCATCAGATATGGAAATTACATGCATCAAATCAGCCGTCCGGACGACCATTCTCTTGGTCCAAACGCGCGAAGCCTCTATATGGAAATTACTTGCAGTGAACGTGCGACCATCCGGACGACAGGGCAACACCGTCCGCTCTCAAAAGGAAAGATTTTCAACGAAATTTTTGAAATTTTGGTCGCACAGTTGTCCGTCCGGACAGCCTATGACCACCGTCCGGACGGCGCCCAATTTTATCAAGCCAGATGCTCATTTGAATTGTTAGCCTATAAATAGAGGCCCCTAGGCTTGAGAACTGCATGAATTCGGTATTGAATTCCACTAGTGCTTAGAGAGCTATATTGTGAGTCCATTGAGTTGAGTTGATCTCTCTGAAGCCGTTGCTGTGTGTGCTGTTGCTGCGCTTAAACTGAAGTCTATCTTAGGAGTTGGCCCTAAGGTAAAGGATTCCATTGAAGACCCCTTCAGGTATGAGACCTGGTTGGGAGGCATTCGTGTTAGGTTACATGTTAGAGAGCAAGGTACGACCACTGCATCGGGGGTATGTTAGTGCTACTACTTTGTATCTAGTCTTGTTTTCTGAATAGTGGATATCCTTGGTTTGGCTACCTCGGAGTGGTTTTTCTCATATTGAGTTTTCCACTTCATTAACAAAAATTCTTGTGTTATTTATTTTTCGCATTGTTATTTTGTTAACACTTTGTGCACACACACACTTAGAAGTCAATTTCAATTTTTCAGTATTAGTTATTCAAAACTAGCGAGGATGAACTCACATGGGCAGCTATGAGAGAAGGCTTGCATGTTCGCTATGGACCAACTCAATTTGAAGACTTTTTTGGCGATTTAACCAAGCTGCGGCAGGTAGGAACCGTGAGGGAGTACCAAGGCCAATACGAGAGGCTCTTGAGCCGAGCTGGACAACTGACGGTATCCTAGCAGGTTGGAGGATTTATCCGCGTATTGCACGACAACATCCGCGCAGAGGTGCAGGCCGCACGTCCAAATTCTTTGACAACTGTTGTGGGACTAGCCAGGCTTTTTGAAGCACGATAGGTTTCACAAAAGAAGACCACCAGTTTTTCTAAGGTAAGAAAACCTATGAGTTCACCACCATCTATCCCGGAATCGGTCCCCGTTCGTCAGAAGACTTAACCCAACAGAACTAAAGGAAAGAAAGTACTAGGGATTATGCTTTAACTGTGATGAAAAATTTTCTCTCGGTCATCGATGCAAGCAGTTTTTTTTATCCAAGGAGCATATGACAAAGAGGAGGACTATGGTCAGGGAGGAGATGCTGATAGGCAGAGTTACGAAGTGGATGAAGAAGTACCTGAGATCTCCCTTCATGCCATCTCAGGGGTAAAAGCCTCAAACCATGAGAATAAAACGGGTCCTCCACAAAATTCGCATCACTATGTTAGTTGACTCCGGAAGCATGCATAATTTCTTGAGTACAGACTTGGCAAGCAAACTGGGCATCCAGCCGCACCAAAATACTAGCTTTGAAGTCTTGGTGGCTAATGGAGAGAAACTCATAAGCAAGGGTAAATGTGTGGGCATCCAGGTTTGGCTTAATGGTACCCTTTTTGTGGTTGAATTTTATCTTTTACCATTAGGTGGGTATGACTCAGTTCTAGGTGCTCAATGGTTGTGAACCCTTGGTCCCATTCTTTTGGATCTTTCTAAATTACTGATGAGCTTTCAATATAAGGGAAGGAAACTAACATTAACGGGTTTGGCTTTTCCTGCTAATCAAATAATTGAAGGGTTTCCTATGTCCAAGCAAGTGCAGAAACAGGGAGGGATTCTCCTCCAAATCTTCGCAGTGGAACTAGGCGTAGAACAAGAATTTGAAGAAGTACATGATTCACACTTACAACAGATATTACAAAAATTTCAGGAATTATTTTCCAAGCCTCAAGGATTTCCACCAACACGATCACCCGACCATCAAATTCCACTATCAGAGGGAGCAGGACAGGTTAATGTGCGACCATATCGTTATCCACACTTCCAGAAAAATGAGATTGAAAAGATAGTGGTGGGCCTGCTAAAAACCGGGGTAATACGGGCTAGCATCAGCCCCTACTCTTCACCAGTGCTCTTAGTTAAAAAAACATGATGGTTCATGGCGGCTTTGTGTGGACTACCGAGCTTTAAACCAAATTACGATTAAAGACAAATTCCCAATCCCGGTGATAGACGAATTACTGGATGAGTTACATGGGGCTCAGTTCTTTTCAAAATTGGACCTCCGCTTTGGTTATCATCAAATTCGGATGCATCCCAAGGACGTGGACAAACTGCTTTTAGAACACACCATGGCCACTTCTACGTTTCAGCAAGGAAATCTGTAAGTTTGTTCTTGTTTTCTTTGATGACATCTTAATTTATAGCCGTACATGGGATGAGCACCTCCAACACATAGCCATAGTTTTTGATATTTTATGGGCTAATCGATTGTATGTGAGGAAGGAAATGCAGCTTTGGGTAGACACGAGTCAATTACTTAGGGCAAATATTGACAGGGAAGGTGTCTCTATGGACCCTGAAAAAATAGAGGCAATGATGAAATGGCCTCCACCCGCCACACTTAAGGCCTTGCGGGGATTCCTTGGTCTTACCGATTACTATCGGAAATTCATCCACAATTATGGTGCTATCGCTCGACCGTTAACTCAACTCCTAAAGAAGGATGTGGAACAAGCTTTCCTAAGCTTGAAGCTCGCCATGACTCAAGCTCCAGTCTTGGCTTTACCTGACTTTTTTGAGACTTTTGTGATTGAGTGTGATGCTTCCGGTATGGGAATTGGTGCAGTACTCATGCAAAACCAAAGACCCATTGCCTTCTTTAGTCAAGCACTCCGGGGCAGAAATTTACAATTATCCACCGACGAGAAAGAGATGCTTGCTTTCATATCATCAGTCCAAAAGTGGCGGCCTTACTTGTTGGGACAGAGATTTGTTGTTCGTATAGACCACCGCAACCTCAAGTACTTATGGGATCAAACCATCATCACGGATGCACATAAAAAATGGCTCATCAATTTGGTAGGCTATGATTTTTCCAACGAATATAAAAAGGGAGTTGAGAATTCTGTGGCAGATGCTTTATCACGCCAAAAGGAAGGAGCCTTACTCGCTGTTACGCAACCAATACCACAGTGGATAGAACCTCTCCAAGCCGAAGTTAAACATGATGAAGAGCTTCAGGGACTAGTCAAAAAAATTCAAGAAGATGAGGTTGCTGTTCTTTAATGACAGAATATTTGTCAAAGCTACATCTCCAATAGCTCACGCTATCTTTGAAGAATTTCATAACAGTGATCATGAAGGGTACCAAAAGGGCCTACAACGGATCAAAGCTGTCTTCTATTGGCAAGGGATGAAGCAACAACTCAAAGCCTTCATCAAAGAATGTGATATCTGCCAAAGGCATAAATCGGCAACCACAAAGCCCGTAGGACTTTTACAACCATTACCGATTCCATCTCAAATCTGGTTTGATGTTTCTATGGATTTTATTGATGGACTACCATCTTCTTATGGTAAAACCACTATTTTATTGATGGATCGCTTTTCTAAATATGGACACTTTACGGCTGTCAAACATCCATATACAGCTCCACAAGTTGCGCAAGTATTCTTTGAAGAGATCTTTAGGCTACATGGCCTACCGTCCTCTATTGTGTGTGATCGAGATCCCCTGTTCACCAGTCACTTTTGGCGATAATTGTTCCAACTCAATGGTGTCAAGTTCAAATTTAGTTCCGCTTATCACCCACAAAAAGATGGGCAAACGGAAGTGGTCACCGTACTATTGAGATGTACCTAAGGTGTTTCACTAGCTCTTATCCAAGACAGTGGGTTAAGTGGTTACCATGGGTTGAGTATTGTGATAAAACCAGTTTTCACTCTGCTACGAAACATACACCATTTGAGGTAGTCTATGGAAGGCCTCCACCATCCCTATTATCCTATGTTTCGAGCACAACTAAAAATGCGACAGTAGAAGATGCCTTGCTAGCTAGGGATGATATGTTGAAGGAAGTACGTTTTCAACTCATGGGGGCTCAGAACCGTATGAAACAGGTCTATGACAAATGCCACAGTGACAGGGAATTCTCCACCAGTGATTGGGTCTATTTACGTCTTCAAGATTATAGGCAGCATTCGGCAAACAAACAAGTGAATAAGAAATTATCACCTAAGCTTTTTGGGCCTTATCGAGTTCTTAAGAAAGTTGGCCCAATGGCTTACAAATTGGCTTTTCCCCCAAAGGCTAAAATTCATAATGTTTTTCGTGTTTTTGTTCTTAAGAAGTGGATAGGCATCGGCATCCCTGTCCAAGATACTTTCCCTATAATTACAGAGGAGGATGTGCAGGCTACGCCCCAAGCTATTTTGGAGCACCGCATTTCCCAAGGTCATGAAGAACTATTGATTCACTGGCAAGGGCGTTCTCCAGCTGATGCTACTTGGGAGGTTAAAGATGAATTGTTATGTCGATTTCCCTATCTTGGCCTTGAGGACAAGGCCAAATCGAAGGAGGGAGGATTGTTATGGGACCACAACGGTGCACTTGGAGAGGACCACACCGAAGCACATGTAGCTTGGGCAACGTGTGATAAGGAATTAGATGCAGACTTGGGAACAACAAGAGAAGAGTTCAAAGTGAAGAAGAAGTCTTGCGTTGACATCCAGGAAGAAATCTAGTAGAGATAAATGTCTTATTAGTTCTATTATGTTTTATTGTTTTATTATGTTTTAGGGTTTAGTAGGACTTGGACCATTAGCTCTTAAAGTTAGATTCCAGCGTGTGATAATAAAAGTAGGATTAGAACTATCTCTCCCTTCCAGTCATGTAATCCCAGTTCGTCTACAATTCGTCCATTTATCCATCTATATAAGGAGGAGCGTTCAGCTCTTGTAGTTGATTGGTTAAAAGTATCAAAAGTTTATTAGTTAAATTCAGCTCTTGTAGTTGATTGGGAGGTAGGGTACCTCGAATACCCAATTTATCTGTCACCATAGGTAAACTCAGGAAAATTGATCCTGTAGCTTTGCCTGTTTCCAGACCCAACACCTGTTCTCAAACACATTTCGCATCCACATCAATACGAGCCCATAACAGAGGGTTGAGAAGAGGTTTGCCACACTTTCCTTCTATATTCTTTGGGCTTTCTGTTTAAAGTTAAAATGCAATACCCATTCTACTCTGGTCGTGTAAAGAAGTAGAGGAAGGAGAGAGTTTGAGAGGAAAAGCTGCTAGAAACCGAGAGAAGGCAAGATACTTTTATGGTTTTAAGAGCTGCTAGACGTGAAGGACTGAGAAAGGGAGTTTCTATTTTTCTGTAAACAGAAGAGAGTTTCAGCTAAAACGTAAGAGAAATAGAGGGAGTAGCTTCAATGGTGAGTGAATGAAGGGGCTGCTCTCCTCAATATATAGTAGCTTCAATGGTGGAGATTGCCTGGATCAAACTCATCCAACGGCTGTGATAAGGGCAAGTGTGCTTTGGTGATCGGTAAATCACGAATTGAGCAACACATTTGGCGTTGGTGTTATGTGATTCGTCCAGCAACCATTGTTGTGATGAGTTGTCCTAAAATATCATCAACTAGCTTTCATCTCTAAGGAACCACTCGGTTGGATTCTAACTAACTATTTCTATGATTAACTTTGTTTTCTTTGTTACTAAACCGAAGCTCTGTGTGTGAACTAAGTTTTATATTTCTTCAATGTGTACATGAAGGTTGGGCTGTGAACGTGAACACGTGGGCTAAATTATTAAATATTCTTGTTTAATTGTTTTAACCTTCATAATATATAAGGGACGGATTGTATTCATGCCTAGACTAAAAATCATTAATGGGTAATGATAATTTTTGATAAAAATCAGAGACTCATTAATTAATAACGTTAAAAATGTGAATCTTCATCCAAATCAAAGGTGTTATGTTTCGAGAGTATTTTTGTGCCCTAAACGGAGTCCAAAAATTATGAAAATCCGAGGGTAGATAGAAGAGTTCGAATAGAGTTTCTTAATTTTTGAATCGACTGAAACAGAGTTCGTTTGATCATATTTTTATCACTCCAAAGTTTAAGGTCCATTAAACTTTTCTAGTGGAATTAGAACTATAAACGTACTTCCAATGTCGATGAATATTTAATCTTATAAATAGTCATATATTCTTTTATTTTTAGGTCTTAAATTTTAATCTTATAAATAGTCATATAAATCTAGGGCACTACAGAATTTCGTCCTCGAAATTCATAAATTATGCTTCGCATAATATTTACACTAAGGGAAGATTTAGACTTCTAAATCTAAAGTCAAGTGACACAGATTTTAAGGTAGTTTCAAACATAGGTTATTCTAATTGCTACTACTTAGTGATATTCTAAGGGAGGAAAATCAGTGTAAAGTTCTGCTCTTATTATAACCTGCGTCTACTTGGTTCGTCCATATTAGCAGTACCTCATCAGATCATTATATTCACAAATACCTCAAGTGAATCCTTGTTATTGAAATTTCACCGTCCAATCCTATGAAAGAAACTTATTCATGACCTAAAAATGCCTCGATTAAAAGATCATCCTTAGTTAATCCTTATTAATCTGGGTCTAACCATTTATATACCTCAAATAAGAAATAGTCTTTAATTCCTCAGACCTGGAAAATATAAATCGTAGCATCTATAATAAGTCACACTAAGCAAGAAATTCGAAATCAAGATATCGTAGCTTAGTGGAAGACTGAAATAAATTTCCTTTTTGTTCAACCTTAAGTCATGTCTTAGTCTATGGGATTCTCTAAACATTCAAATAGGTAGCCATTTCATCAATAAGGTTGATTTCTTATAACTCAGAGATTTGTTTTGGCCACAACCTGTACTATTACCCCTTTAAAATCATCAACTAGGGTGTCAGGCTTAAAATCAAATCCTATAAATGACCCTTCCTTAAATAATTCTTGTTCCTTTTTATCCTAAAAAAGGGTGTAAGAAAATAATGTCTTTCAATCCTATCTTTCAATTAGTCTATAGACCTCAATTTATAATTAGACAATATCCTTGCAAGTTTTAACCTCAAATATAGTTCTGCCAGAAATCAGGTATATAATAAATATCCAATTCAGTAAATTAGCAATTCCAAAATTAAAAGGCTTAAAATATCATAATCAGCTACCTTGTTCACGATACCTGATTTAGGAACAACTTTCCTAATTCACCACGTAGCATTTCTCACTTTCCTAAAATCAATTAAGCATAAATGTAAGTGATATATCATAACCTATTCTCCACATTTGTCATAATCATTTCATTATGATTTTAGTCAAAAGAATTTAACAGTATTAATCCATAAATATAATTTTAATCCAAATGAACCTCAAAATGGATTTATCTTCACATATTATTATCCAATAATGAACATTCAAATCATATATCTATAATGAGACTAAAATTCTAAAATCATATCTTCTCAATTTGATAATTAAGATCACCTTAAAATATAAACTTATCATCAATTTTTCAATCTTTAATTTGATATCATAAGATCAACATTTAATCCTTTTAAAAACTCAAGCTTTGCCACTGTAAATGAATTTGTAAATCCTCAGTTAAAAATTTATCTATCTTCATAACAGATCGTCTAAAATAGTATTAAAATCCTCAATCCATTTGGCTAATATCCATAGTCATCATATAAGTCAATAGCCATAGCAAATTCCATACTAAGGCTAATAATTTATCTTGTTATCATAAAAGTCTTCATAGTTGAAATAGGAGTAAATTAATCCAAAGGGTAAATCGGAAGCTTCTAAAATTAATCCAATTCTAGCTTTGACCAAGTATACATTTATAATCTTCAATAAACTCCTCATAATCATGGTTAAGTAAGGTAATCCTATATTATTTCATGGAAATCTTAATTCTTACAAGCATCATTTAAGGAGAGTAGATTACATAAATTCTAATATGAGTACTAGTTCTACTATTTCTTAGGATAGCCTCTAACCCAGTCGTTCGTGTGTTCGCAAGGATTAAGATGAGATTACTCTTTTCAAGGCACGGGTTGTCAAGACTTAAGGGTTTCCATCATCGTTCTCTTGTCACTGTTGTTCGATCGTGGTGGCAAGAGTAATTAATCAAACATAAGTCAATACATGAAACCTATCATTTCACTTATTCTGACTATGACTTAACCAATCTTAATTACTATGCCACACAATTAGGATTTATAAGAGAATTGTTCTAAATGAATCACATATTCAACTCATAATATCAATTAACTTAGGCTGCAAACCTGAATGATTCATCAATTAATGGATCTATCTTTTCGAAATATCACTAAATCATTTAATCAATTCATTCTCATGATAGCATATATATATATATATATATATCTTCAAAATTCACATGATCCAACAACAATTTATACACCATTACTCTTGATTGGGTATGATAAATGCTTACCACTCAACTAACCCTTAGTTGACAGTCCATAAAGTATATTTAAGGTTATTAGATATGTATGAAAACCTCAATGTTGGTCCTTTTTGATTCTAAGGTTATCCTTATCATGGACATAGGAAAAACATCATTTCTAAGCATATTAGTATGGTGCATAATTAATTTATTATCTTAATATCCATATTAAGCACCAAATATCCTATATACAAGAATGTTATAATTAAAACTATACCTCAAGAATGATACTTGGTAATTAAATATTTTAACCATGAAATTAACTTTATTCTCATACCTCAAAATCATAGACATAATGGTGCCTTATCATTATAACTGAGGTTCTCATCCATTCCATGCGGAGATCATTATTATAGTAGAGCTTTGTTTTACTTAAAACATCTAAACTTGTTAATCTCAAATAGAAGAATATTTATTCTATACTAACTTGGAGGTAGGGTGAATAAAGACTCAACATTTATAAAGCCATTTAAGCTCGGGGTCATATATGAAAAACCAAAGACATTTATTTTTAAACATAATTGAAAGTGGTACCATGTGCATTAGCACATATTTTGAAAAATCATTGTATCAACTCTTGTTTTTTCATAAAGAAATTTCATTGTTTTGAAATATTTTGAAAACATATAATTCTCATCTAGGTACAAGAGTTTAATTCCCTCTTTTTTGTGGATTGTTATTAGACAATAAAAATACAAATATGTATATATTCGTTGTTTTCACAAAACTTTTATTTTTAAAATATTGTCATCACATATAAGCCTTATTTTAAAAACTTTGTACCAATGTTAAAAGTTCACAATTAAAACATTTTTCTTTAGCATGCAATCATACCAATATATTTTCTAACATATAATAAAACATTGAAATGCATTCATATATCATCAAGGGATGAAAGCATAAATAAGTATTCATCAAACAATACTATTATCTGTATTTTAAAATTTCACACAAAGTATTTGTTAAAGTTTGAAAAGTAGTTTATGTTCACTTTTGCTCGTGTTATTTCAAGACTTCTAGGATTAACCACGTGACATTATAACATCATTGGAGTTGAGATTTGACACCGGAATGCATTTTTTTCTTAAAGACTTGGGTATAACACATCAAAGCAGATTGAAATACCTCTAAATATTTATTTAACTCTACACCAAAAAACATTACAAAAATATTTACAGATGCATTGGCAACCTAATCCTGTTATTAAAAACACCATCCGAAGGGAGCAAGGCCCATGTCGAAGGCGAGATTCTTTTACCAACCTTAATTAGGGTAGATACTTTCTCTTTATTAATGTTACTAAGAGATTAATAATTTGCCGCTTTATCTTTAGTCTCTAATATTTAAGACAACAGAGCTCCGAAAGTATATTAATCAGATTTGAAGTGGTTGTCAAGTAAGTCTATAGAAGCGTGGTTACTCTTGATACATAACCACATCTCTTTATCCCATACAAGAAATCTACCATTGTAATCCATGAGATGAGATGCCTTTACTTCATCGTTGCTGTAGACTTATGATGGAGACTACAAGATTCAATATCTTAAACCTATCTCCCACTTGATAGGTTATAGCCATTAGTAATGAGTATCTGGAATATCATCACACATTGATCAATCAATAAGAAATCCCTTAAATCTAAAAGAAAGATTGATCTTTGGGATCCTTCCTTTGTTCAAACAGAACGAACAAAGATAGAATTAGACCGATTCCATAAATCACCATTATTAATATAAATATTAAAATATATATTATATATAATGGGTAGGAATCAGCCCGCTAGCTTGTACACTCATAGCCTGTATATTGAAAAGTAACGTGAGTTGAGTGTGACAAAAGACAAGAAAAGTAAAAGAACGAAGGAGAAGGAAATTAATGAAAAAGAAGTTTGTGTACGTGGACGTGGAAAAGGAGAGAAACTGAGGTATGCATGACAAAGAAGAAAGAGTTGTACATGAGGGTATAAAGAAAAGAAAAATAAATGCACGTGTGACCAAGCTTGGAAAAAAAAAATACAAAACTTTGAACTGAATAAGGGAAGGAATTTTCCTGTTAATATTGAATTTTAATTTAAGTACCAAAAGGATATATAGTTTGAAAGGTACTTGGCGATTTGACCAAAAGGATCAGCCTTATGATCAGTCACTATTGTGAACAAATTGGAACGAGATAATTTGCTCAGTTTCAAGTGATATATTTCTGCTGAAGAATATGAGCTAGTAACAACTCCAACCTGAACTACTCTCATGACTTACAATAAACTGATTGAACAACTCTCATGGCCAGGAAGTTTTGAAACTGCTGAAGATCAACATGGGTTTTAAGAACCCTAAAGTTGATATTACTTAGAGCATTCAATTCCCAACAGCTTCCCTATAGCCCATTTCCTTCCCTTCCCTATATATGGAAAAAATGTAAAAGGGTAGCTGTTGTGAATGTTCTAAGAGTGATTCCCAAGGAGACACCCAAAGTAATACAGAGAATCCCAAAAAGGATGTGAAATCTCGGGGCGTTCAATGCTTTGATTGTCCTGGCTTTGGTCACACTACAACAAGAGTGTCCTAATTTCAGAACGCTAAGAGCAAAGCCCTTAATTTGTGTATTAGTGACGATAGAGAGTTTGACGACTCTTAAAGGATAAAAAAGTGGAGAAGAAGGTTAGCTTTATGGCTTTCCTTGCTTGTGTGAACGGTGTAGGTTTTAGTAGGGTCGAGCCTCATGTTGTGTCCGAGTCATGTACAGGTTGAGCCTCTCTCGTTCTTGAGTATATGTCCAGTTTGCTGGCACCACTGTTGGTTGTGTGTTCAGATGGGATGAGTTATGAGTTATGACAGCTTTAGCAGACATAGCAGACATTGCGGAATGAGTACATCATCGTTCAAAGGAGAGCGTTGATACTTTGAAGCATTCAGATGGCCAGTTATAACCCCTTTTGAAGTGTGTATTTTTTTGAAAAAACTTTAATGTAACCTTTAAATACGTGTAAGGTGAGACCCCACCCCCCCCCCCCCCCCAAAATAGTAAACGTTAAAAATAAAAATAAAAAACTTTGGTGTTTTTGCAAGTAAAACTTTAGAAGGGCATAACTTTGCGTTCGGTTGTCCGATTGGGGCAAATTTTTTTTTTAAATCGAATAACTTTTCGAGATCTACGCGATGGCAAACTGCCGAAGGCGGTTTGTCCACAGAATACATCAAAAAAACCCCTTTTTCACATCGAAAATGGAATTTAAAGTTTTGATCAAATGTTTTGCCTCTTTTTTAACACCCCCATGGAGGAAATTTAATTTGTATACACATGAGTGGCTTACTATATGGGTAGTCATTACAAGGGTATGACTGGAATACTAATTTCGTTATATCAAATGTTTTAAACATCTTAAGCAAATTAATGTCTGTATTTTCCAAAAATTCGTTGCTGTCTTAATGGTGTAAAAGTTGTATTCCAATTAGGAGTTCTCGTGTTCAAGTCACAGCCATTACTTCAATTTTTTTCTTATCACTACTTTATTTGAGAATCACAAAAATACTTACTTCCGAATATGGGAGGAATGGAATGGTAATTTCATAATATCTCATAAGTTGAACATGTTAAATAAATTTAATTTGTGTACACGTCGTGTGTAAGAGCGTTGACAAACGGAGTGTGACTCATAGAGTAGGTCCCATCACAAGGGTTCTACCTATACAACATGTGTACATTGTTGTACAAGGATCATTGCTTCATGAGTTCTACCCAGTGAGTCCCACCCGATGTGTCTACAATTTTACACAACATGTGTATAACTGTTGTGTGAAAATCATTGCTGCATGAGTTCTACCCGGTGAGTCCCACCACATGGGTCCCACCCCATGTGTCTACACTTCAACACAACATGTACATAACTGTTGTGCAAGAATTATTGTCCTTTTATATTATTAGTAATTACAAGGGTATGAATGGAATAGTAATATCGTTTTACGAAAATGATGTCACCATGTTAAATAA